>NW_005201392.1:233183-253885 GCF_000372725.1 Emiliania huxleyi CCMP1516 | reverse complement strand
AAGACCCCCCGAGAAAAGCAAAGAAACCCCCACCCAGGAGTGGTGGAATCGGGGGAACAAACACCGCGCAACCTGCGAGGGATGATGTAGAAAATGCCGCCCGTTTCCCTCACCGATCAATTTGGGGGTTGCGCGTTGGGAAAGAAACACACGCCCCCCACCAGGGAAGAAACGGAGGCGCGCAGCGCCGGAAGCGAGCAGCGCCCAGCCCCCCTCAGTACGACACCGCCTTGCAAACCGCCACAGCGCACCTGCTTCTCGCACCACGCTCCGCAGAGGTGCAAGGCCCAGTGGGTTGCAAAAGCGGTGCCATGGATGGCGCTCACTCCGACCGCTCTGTGGCCGCGGCCTCCATGTCGGCCAGGCGTGCTGCCTCGCGAGGTGCAGTCGCCTCGGCGCCTAGAGGACAGAGAGTGCAGGGGTGAGGCCCGGCCCGGCTCGAGCGCCCCGGCTGGGTGCACTTCGCCCGCCCTCGAAACGGGAGAAAGCAAAGTCCGTCCCAAATGGCCCAGGGACCTCGTACTGTGCTGCACGTCCCTCGATCGCGCCCTCCCCCTTTCACAATCGTAGAGTGCAGGTGCTTGTGAGGTTGTGTGGCTGAGCGCTGGCTATGCAAAAACCATCGCAGAGGTCACGGTGCGGCCCTCCTTGGGATAGACGTCCTTCTTCCCATGGCGCGGGGCCGTCGACGAGAAGGACTAGCGGGAGAAGGCGCAAGTCGCTCAGTGTCGCTGGAGATGTTGTATCTCTTTGCCATTCTCGGCAAGCTCTCCCTCTCCCCCCCCCTCTCTCTCTGACCTGGCCGACGATGCCATGCGGCACTGAGCGCGCGGGCGCGTCGCCGCGGGCCTTGAAGGCGAGGTCAAGGCGGTGCTGGGGTCAGAGATGCGGCCATAGACGTAGTTGCCGTGGACGGTCAGCGTCCAGTTCCCGACGGTGAAGGACGCGCCCGAAAAGGTGGTCTTGACGGTCAGCCCTCCGCAGACCTTCTTGGGGCTGCCGAGCCCGCGCGTGAAGTTTGCGCCGCCGCAGCTGCCCTGGACGAACGCCCAGCCCGTGTTGAAGTCGTTTAGATTCGCCGCGATGTAGGAGGCGTTGGCCCACTTGGTCTGAGCCAGCTTGCGGTTGCGCACGACCACGTGCGCCTAGGCGCGCGGCGCAAGGTGACACGGGCCTCGCGCGGGACGGGGGGAGGGGTGGGGGGGAGGCGGAGGCGCCTCGGTGATGAAGGTGCCATCCACGGTCAGCTTGTCCCCGTGCAGGAAGAAGCGAGCCTCCTCCATCTTGACGTTGACGCCGAAGTCAGGCGCGGAGAAAAAGTTGTAGAAGGTGCCGTGTCGGCCGCGAAAGTCGGCCTCGCGTGATGGAGGAACCGAAGGCACTCTCTGCGGCGCCGTCATCTAGGAAGGTTCGGGCAGCCGCGTTGTTCTGCTGATTGTCTTCTGTCGTCCTCATTACGACTACCACCTCTTGCGATGCTGTAGCGAGGCGGCGCCCCTCACTGCACGTGCCCGAATTACAGAGCAGAGTCTCGTGTTGGCACCCGACACTGATGTCGTCTGGATTAACGTTGCACGCCTGGCCAAACTCAGCTTTGGCGAGCTCTTTGAAGGCGTGGTCGCAGTCGATAGTTGCTGTGAAGATGGCCGTGACCTCGCTCGGCGTCCCGCCGTCGGGCAGTTTGGGCGCCCGCGGCGGGTATGGTGGCGAACTTGGCGACGGTGGGAGCGCTGGCGCAATCGTGAGCGATCCGCCCCCCTCCGCCGCTCCGATGCACTCATGGAAGTTTTTCGTCGCTTCCTCGGCGACGCAGCCGAAGCAGTTGTCGTCGAGTTGCGCCCCATCGAAACCAGCGGGAAGGGTAAGGTATGGGTTCCTAAAGATGTATTGCGTGCAAGACTGCTTGAATTCTGAGTCGATCCAGCAAATGCAGGACGACGGCTCAGTCGACGATCCTATTGTGAAAACCATGTACCTAGCCGATTCGCCAGTGCACTTTGCGAGGCACGCATCATAGTCCGCAAGGCCCTTCGTTTCTGAGTCGCCCGGGCTTTGAAGCGAACACGACGACACCGCGAAGTTCTCCGCTCCGTCTCCCTGCTGTTTGCAGTCTGAATCAGCTTCGTCTTGAGAAGCAGCACATGTCCCGCCACCCGCAAGGATTGGCTGTCCGTCCCAGACGGGACTGACGGCGTAATCCTCTGAGAGTAGTTGCCCCATGGTGGTGTAAGACTCCAGATATGACCCGTCGTCGGTATCTTTGTACGTACTTTTAGCTTACTGGGAGAAAAGAGAGAGGGGGTTGTGTTCTCTAGGCCCCTAAGGGCCCTACGCGCGGCGTGAGAGCTCGGAAGCGAGCTTTGCACGGCGATCGAGGATGGCACGGTTCACCCCCTTCACCGAAGCGATGGAGATGCGTTCCGCGTGGTGTGACACAAATGAGAGGCGGGAGTGGGGAGGGTACGCGGTGCGGTCAACGCCCGAGCGTTGAGCCTTGCGCGCAAGGCGGTTGATCTTTGCAACTGCTGGCGGCGAGAAGCCGCCGCCGAATGTCTCGTGGAGAAGCAGGTTGAACTTGTTGCGTTTGGTGAAGATCCCATCATGGTAGTGGCCACGCTGTGACTTGACGTAGCCTTGGCCGGTGGTGTGGTCGAACGCCCGTTGACCACGGAACCCGCGTTGCTTGCAGCCCATGTTTGCAAGGCGGGCGCGCTCTTCTTTGTATCGGTATAGCTTGCATAACGCTCGCGGCCGGGTCAAAAATACCGAAGGCGCACATGTCCCACGGCTCGTTCTTCCAGCACATGGAGCCGCGGGGATAGGGGTTGACTTCACCGGCTTTATTACGGCTTGGGATTGATTCGTTTTTGGGCGAGACGTCGCACATTTCAAGCCCCCGCCACATCTCTACGATTTTGACCCACCGGAGGGGCGGCCCCTCACGCCCCCCACAGCAAATCGGTTTTTGCCCTTAAATAGTGCGATTTCCCACCACTGCCAAGCGAAAAATAGACCATCAAAAATCGCCAAAAATCGCACTAATCTCGACGCGCGTTTAGGTTCTCAAGGACACGTTGAAAATAGGTGATTGTTCTCGATCCTTGGCGCGGCACAGGCCTGGGGCACATCGTCCTCGGCATGACAAACTTTCTCGAGCTCGCACTCGCCTCAGACAGGGCAGTGCGCTTCGCCTTCTGCGCGCCGCGCCGGCTGAATGAGCACTTTGCGCCGCCACCACCCATGTGCGACGGCGTGCACTTTGACCTCCTCCGCCACATCACTTTCGAGGGTCTGCCTTCCCTCCGGGCGACGCGCCGGGCGTGGAACGCGGTGCAGCGCATGCCAGCTAAGCGAGCGTACGTCCACACGGGCGAGTGGCATGACCCGCAGCGGCGGCTGGCCGTCTACCGGAAGCCGACGTGCAAGGGCGTGATTGCCGCGCTCCGCAGCAACTTCAGCACCGTCCTGATCCACCTCGCGCCCAACAAGCATGTCCTGGATTGCCTCCGCAGCCGAGCCGGCGTCAAGAAGATCTGCCCGAAGACCGCGCCGCCGTCGTGCGCCGACATGAAGGACGACAGCTCGCCTTGCCTCCGCCTCATTCGGCCGCATCCCAGGCCAGACGTAGCCGAGAGAGATACCACCCGAACATCGCGCCTACGTTCGCCCCTTGCCCTCTCGCCGTAGGCTCCTGGTGCGACACGAGATCCCACCCTGCGACGAAGGGCTGCACCTCCGTTCTTTGTCGATCGACGCCGCGCACTGCTCAATCGAAAACACCTGCAACAGCGGCAGCAGCACGAACCGCGACGTGCCGCCGAAGGACCTCGAGCTCTGCAACGCGCCCCCGGGCTCTAAGCGCGGACCTCCTTCTCGTGCGAGCGGTGAGCCTGCTTCTTCCACCTTGAGCTCCCCTTCGCTACCCGCTCCAGGCGCGTCCCGATGCCACAGTCGATCTCACGCTGCTCATCCGGCCGGCGCTTTGCCACCTCCGACTCGCCGGCGCTGTACACGCAGCTCACGCGCCCGCGTGGCTTCGTCGACCTCAACGAGACGGCGGCGGCGTCAAAGTACGGAAGCCAGGACTACACTGACAGCGGCTTGATGGAGAAGACCGTCCTCGCCTGGCTCACCCTCACGAGATGCCGCCGCGCCATCGTATCGCCCGTACCGTCTGCCTTTAGCAGATCGGCGGCGATCGTCGCGCAGGTGCCGCTTCTCTTTTGCTGCGGCGAGCCCGGAGGAAGCCGAGCAGGAAGTTACTTCGCCTTGCGCGCCTCGACGCCGCTAACCCTGGACGCGCTCGGTAATTAAACTGATAAACAACGTGAGCGGTCCTCACCGGTGTCACCAGAAGTAGAGGGTGCGCAGCGTCCTAATCTAAAATCTGAGGATTTGGGATTCAGGCATCGCTTCAGTGAGGCCAAAGTGAGTTTATGGATGTGTGAGAACGGTACGGGACACGAGGAGGCACGCGGATCGACTCGGTGACTCTGCTGCACTCCGCGTCTCTTCGCAGCTTCTCGCCAATTCTCGCAGCGACCTTCCAATGCCACCTCGCGTTCTTCCCACTCTCGTCGTTCTCTCTTCTGCTGTTTCATCCTCTGCCTCCTCGCTCTCCTCAGCCTCGTTCTGAGACGCCCCGGGGGGGGGGCGGGATGGCCGTGCTGCAGATTTGTTTTCTTGTGAGTCTCGACGAGGGACCGCGTCGCTCTCCTCAGCCTCCGTTCTAAAGAAAGAAAGAAAACAGTCAAACCCAAACGAGGGATGGGGGAGAGGAGGACAGGGTCCCCACCTGCACTCGTTCTGAGCAGCCGTGCTCGATCCTGTACCGTCTTTGTTGTGACCCCCCCCCAATGAACACACCAGAGAGGGAGGGCGAGACGGTCGAGGGGTCTCGTACGTGGCTGGGTTCACAGCGATTGTAGGAAAACGAAGGGAACACTTGACGGTCGCGGCCTTCCGACTCGCGCCTCCGCCTCACTGGCACTAATGTAGCCCTGGCCGGTGCGCGTGCAGAGTTGAAGTTCCGGAGTAAAAATTCGAACGCGTTCTCTCGCGGTGACCAAAAAATGTCCACCTCAGAGGCACCTCCGGAGGCAGGCCGCTGCACGCCGGCGACACAGCTCCAGCTGTCGAACTGACCCGCAGCTCCTCTCAGAGCGGGAACTGTGACGAAAGTTGACTGAGGCGGTTGTCAGGAATCATCATACGGATCACATGGTGGCTCTCTCATGACGGGAGACCGCCCGACCACTCCTGGGTGGCACTGCCACCGGTGTCGCTCGACGTCCTGTCGACAGCGTGCCGACAGCGACACAGACCATGTGGGACGCGTCGAGTATCGACCTCTACTGCTAACCCAGCCTTCGAGTGTACCCTGGCTATGGTCCCACACCTACTGGTGTCCATCTCAGAGACCGCAGGAGGTCATGAGGGTCGACGGGAGTGCCAACCCCACAATGCCTAAAAACCCAGCCCAGTACCACGCGGAATCGACCCTTCCAGTGCTCAAGTGCTCAAGCCGTGTTTCTCAGCGGGTTTTCTTCTGACGGCTCCGGTGGTTCGCCTGTGATAGTGCTAGCACGCGCCAGCCCGCACCTGTGAGCTGTGTCGAGCCTGTCTGCTGTGAGAGAGAGCCTGTCTGCTGTGACGGGTGAGCGAGTCGCATTTCTTTGTTTTCGGTCGCGCTTTCGATCGCTTTCGCACCGCGTTCCTACCGAACAATGTCTACTGCTAGCTGTGACGGGGTGAGAGCTGAGTGCCGGCTGGACGGCTGGTGTGCACCCCAAACACAGGGACTGGGTCCATGGGCGCGAGCTGAAGTACCGTGGGGTCTGCCCGCTGCTTGAGGCGAAGGTGAAAGAGCAAAGCACCGCGGGAAAGCGGCCCCCGGAGACCTGCTTCTGGAGTACCCTGCTTGAAGAGCCGATCATGGGGATTGAGGAGTTTGCAGAGACGCCAGCGATCCTGCACGAATTGCTCGAGTTCCGCGTTCGCGTCATCACCCTCTCTGGGCGCCGTGTCCACGTCCCAAAGCTTTTCTACCAAGAAAAGCAGCACGCGGAAGAAGGTGTCGGCGTCAAGAGCCATCGTGTTGATGCTCGTCGCTGTCGCACCAGCGTCGGCGGCGGAGCGAACCCCAATCGAGCCGAAAGATCTGAACAATGGGTCCAGTCGGTCTCTTCGAGCACGTTCGGGCCTGCCGTTTGCGTCGACAATCCATTTCTGAAAGTGTTGTCGTATAGGCGCTCGAGACCTCCACTCGCTGCCTACTCGCTGCCTCGAGGGAGGGGGGGAAGACGTCGGGCAGCTCTCACTTATGTGATGAGCGCTTGGCTGAGGCCCCTCCCCGAAAGGCAAGTATTAGCCACACAAAACCGAGACCCCTCCCCACCGCCCCGATCCCCCCACCCCCTGGCTCCCCCTCCCCCCCTCGGGAGGGCCGAACTGAGGCGCCCGTGGGGACCCCGCAATTCCCTTCCCCCCCTCGGAGGGCCGGACAGAGGCGTCGAGGGCCCCGCTCTTTCCCTCGCATAGATAGCGGCCACTCTTCGGATCGCTGGTCGAGCGACCCTGGCGTCGAGGCGAACGACCTCGAGGACGGCGACTCTGGGTGCGACGGCGACGGCGTGGTGCGGAAGGTGCGGCAGCGGCGGGTGGCGGGCGAAGAGGGCGGCGGCGGCGGCGGCGGCGGCGGCGGCGGCGGCGGGAAGAAGAAGAAGAGGAAGAGGGTCGATCTGCGTGAGCTCAACGGCTGGCAGTGGGAGGCGAGTGAGAAGTTTGACATCGAGCGCATTCTCGACAGCAAGGTGGAGACGGTCGGCAAGGTGCTTGCGCCCTCACACTCGCACCTGCCCTTGCTTATTGCCACTCCATCGCTCACGTGCCCGACCACCTCTCTTCTCGCCTCACAGGGCAAGAAGCGGGTCGAGGTGACGTACTACTTGATCCTCTGGAAGGGGTACCCGCCCGACGTGTCGACGTGGGAGCCAGAGTCACAGATTCACGACGACTTGATCGACGCGTACGAGGCGGAGCTCGATGCGGCGTCTGAGCTGGAGGCGGAGGAGGCGGAGGAGGGCGAGGAGGGCGAGGAGGAGTGACTAGCGCGCGTCCTCCGCCCCCGTGCGCGTGTGTTGAGGTGGTGCGAGAGCCATTTGCGTGCGTGAGCGGTGCGGCCGGGTGTGTGAATGTGAACCGTGGGCCACTTGTGTTGAGGGATGGCAACCCATGTGGGTGCCTATGTGTTTCTTTCGAGCTAACGCACACCTTGTTTCTATGCCGTGCTATTCACTTCCAAAAATCGACCCCCCCGGGACCCCGCGACCGACCTTATACCCATGATGCATGATGAACTGCCCCGAAACTCATTTACACAATTCGGGCAAATCTTTAATTCACGAGAGAGACTTGTGTGGCGCGTCTGGTGTCACTCTGTGATTCTGTGGGTGATCACCTCACACAGATAGCCTCACCCCTGCTCCTCCTCCTCCCCACCAAACGAGAGCCGAGCCACATCCACCGACGGCCGTGACGCAGCGGCGGTTCTCACGGCTCCTCCGCCGCCAATGGCAGCCCGGCCGGCCGGCCGCCTCCCCTTCTTCTTCCGCACCCCCGCGTGAGCGGCGCGAAAGGTGTGCTGTCCAGCGGCCGCCTCTTCGCTTTCAGTGTCATCAGTTTCGTCGCAGCCGGCGGACGCGTCGCAAGCCCCCAGCGCGGGTGTCGGCTCTGCCGCCGGCGCCCGCTCGGGCAGCGGGTCCGCCTGCAGCAGCGCGTGCCTCTCCGCCGGGCTCAGGCCGGCGAGAAGCTCCGCTCCGGAGGCGAGCATCGGCTCGGACGGATCGAAGCTGACCTCCTCGGTCACCCGCGTCACCACGCCGCCCGTGAAAGTCACGCGCTCGTGTCGCGCCTACAGGAAGCAAGGCCGGATGCAGCACCGCGGTGGGCGAGGAGGCGCACGCAGCCCCAACGGCGGGCGCGCCGCCGGAGCAGCGACTCGCCAGTGCCTCGGCTCACCCGCGCGCCGCTGCTTGTCGACCACTCTGTCGTTGAGGCGGCCGTTGCACAGCTCCTGCTCTGCAAAGAAATGGTTGTCCGACATTTCCTTAGCGGCCGCTAGCGCCTGCACGGCCTGCAGCAGGGTGAGGTTTACACTGCGCCGCTGGCAAGCTTGACTGTTCACAGCCTTGTTATCGATCAACACTTTCGATAGACCGAAAGTAAGATCGTTCGGTGCAGAAACCCCGGCCATGCCCATGTAACGCAATTGTGCTCGATTTTTTTGGTAGAAGTGTCTCCAAGTCTTCTGGACCCATCGATGGCCGTCGCCTCGACGCCGCTCGTCGCGGCACCATCGTGCCCGGCCTGGGCGAAGCATCGTCGCGGGCGCCAGCCGCAGTTCGACGGCAAGCCGTGCGAGCCTGCTAAGGAGGAGGACATGTGGCTGTGCCTGGCCGACGGCCGCGCGCGCAGCACCGCCGACCTGAAGCGCCTGGCGACAGCCGCTCGGGTGCGAGCGAAACGAGCAAGAGATGCAGCCGCCGCGAACACGCGCGATCGGCAGGCGCGCGACCAGCGCCGCCGGCAGCGTGAGCAGCACGACCGGCGCGCAGCGCCGGCGGTCGCCAAGACCGTGCGCCCACAACGCGGCCAGTGCGGCTGCCCGGCGCACGCGGTGTGCGGCATGTGCGTCGACCAGGGCAAGCTCGCCGCGGCCGAGCAGGCGGCCATCGACCTGGAGACGCGCTTCCACGCCTCGACGGGGAGGGCGTCTGGGATGACGCGCGCGCGGCGTACTTTGCGGGCGAGCTTGCCAAGCGAAGCGCAAAGGACGGACGCAAACGGCGCCGTGGCGCCGGCGCCGCGAGCGCAAGAAAGAAGCAGGCCGCACCCACAGCCCGGTCGCCCGCCGACGCGAGTGACGGAGAGGGTGACGAGCAGATGCGCGACGCATCAGACGCGCAGGATGACGGTGCAAGCATGTCCGAGGGTGAGTAAAAGTGTGAGGTTTGGTGGAGGCTGTAGCGTCGTCGCGCGTAAGAAGCGTGGTGAAATTTAGAAAAGGAGTTGCGGTGTTGATCGCCGCGGGAGCCCTCTTATTGAGAAGAAAATACCTCTTCACAGACAGGTTGATAAGAAACAAGAAGCTCACAGACCTTGTTATTGACTTGAGCACTTGAGCACTGGATAGGGTCGGTTCCGCATGGTACGGGACCCCTCGATCGTCTCGCCCACCCTCACTGGTGTGTTCATTGGGGGGGGGCATAACAAACACGGTACAGGATTGAGGTGCACGCTGCAGAAGCAGTGTCGTCCCCCCTCTCCCCGACGGCGATGGCGGTGTGACCGATCGAGCTACAAGAGGAGCTTGTTCAGCAGGATCCGGACCGTCGGATGCACTACCTCACTGGGCCTGAGAACATCGCACGACCAGCCCCTCACCACTCCGGGTTTGCGTGGAGGCTTCGCGGAGGGAAGAAATCGAGCAGAGTACGGCGCATGTAGATGAGACGCTTTGCTGCTCCGCACGGCCTGTCTGGTGGGCGCCGGTGCTCTGCGGCACAGCACTGGCCATGTTGGTTGCGCCCCACCGCGTGTCCAGTAGAAGCGCGCACGGCTACTTCGTTTGTACTTATTATGTGTATCGCGCGCCTTGTATTAGAAAATGACAAACGAATATCGCTTCGTTCAGGCTCGGGGGGGGGGGGGGCGAGAGCGTGATTTCTTGTGTGTGAAATGGCAAGGTGTGATTTCAAGAGCGTGAAAATGACGTGCCGAGCTTTGAGATATCATGACTCCATAATAACATGGCGGAATCCATGATATGATGCAAGCGGGGAAATCCTGATGTGCTGCGTGAATCTGCGCGAATCCTCTGCGAATCCCTGCGAATCCACCGCGAATCCTGCGCGAATCGGTGTAAGCGACCCTCCGTCCATAGCGACCCGATTTCACACGCTCCCAAATTTGGCTAAGCATTGGCTTCTCAGTGTGTTCTCAATCTCATGCATCATGCAGGCATGCAGTCTAGCAGTCATGCTCAGCGCCGCGCGTGCATGGTGTACTGTACGGCTACGAGCAGGCGGACATCGCTTCCAGGGAGGGGGGCGCACTTCTACTCACGCCCCACCCCCCCCCTAGCATGTGGTGAAGCCTCTGGGGGGGGCGGGACCCCCCCCTAGCATGTGGTGAAGCCTCTGGGGGGGTCGGACCCCCCCCTAGCATGTGGTGGGCACCCCCAGCGGTTCGTGGGCTAGGAATTGTCGCCAGAGAGCCAATTTTGCCCCCAAAAGTGTGTGAAATCGTGGCTGAAAGTCCAATATCTTGGGGAATCTGACCAGTCTCAAGGCTCATGTAGCTCCAAAGGATGATTTCCCCCTCGAAAATGCTGCGAAACGAGGCGTAAAATCAAGGGCCCGGAGGGCCTGACCACGAGTCTCTGACCCCCCCCCCCCTTAGCATGTGGTGAAGCCTCTGCGGGGGGTCGGACCCCCCCCCCCCCTAGCATGTGGTGTGAGTAGAAGTGCGCCCCCCTCCCTGGAAGCGATGTCCGCCTGCTCTACCGTCAGACCCAAGAGTGTGCGGCGATGCCAAGTGAGCGCAGCCGCCCAAAGAGCTCATAAGACTCGGCGAGCGTCCCGCCACGGCCCTGTGAGGTGTCAAACCTCATTGTCGACCATCCATGACCCGATCGCCCCTTCCAGAGCCGTGGGCAGCCCATCGCGGATCCGGCCACCTCGTGCTCCCAGAAGAGCTCGTCGATCAGAGCCGAGATCCTGCGGTTGCCAAGGACCTGCTGGATGAGCGCAACCTGCGTCGCCTGGTGGTCGACGTCCAGCTTCATGACCACGTGGTCGTCCAGGCGCGCCACCTGCGTCAGCACTCGGAGCGGGTTGTGCTTGGCGTTGGGCCGCGCGTCGGCTCGAACGTTGTAGTACGAGACAAACGGGACCACTTGAGCGGGGAACGAGTCCCACAGGACGGTGGCGTTGTACTCCTGGCCTTCCCAGGCGTAGATGTGGTCGAAAGGTTGTGGGGAGCCTGTCAGGTTCTGGTAGCGGTTCCTGAACCAGCGCAGTGACGAGCCGCCATCACCGCCCGCCCGAGCGCTGGAGTACAGCGATGCCCCTATGTCGAAGAACAAGAAGCGGCGCGACCCTGCCCGGACCGGCGCGAGCTGGTAGTAGCTCTTGTTCATGATGGCCGCGCGCGTGGTATGGCCTGGCGACAGCGCTGCGGGCCAACGCAAGAAGGACACCAGAGGTTCGATAGGCCAGACGAGGGCTTGGGATTCGGGGCCCACGGTGAAGGAAGAACTCTGCTCAAACACGGCGCTGGACGCCACGTCGCGCTCGAGCCGTGCCATGAGCCGCGAGCCGTTCGACCAGGCGTGCTGGCACTCCCTCGGATCGACCTCCGCCACCAGCCTCGCCCACTCGCGCTCCACTGGCGACGGCTGGTACTGGGGCCGCAGCACTGCGCTGGCTGTCTCGGCGCGGACTCGCTCGGTCGGGAGCGCCGTCGCATCGGGCACAGCGATCGAAGGGAGAAGGCTGTCAGAGCCGTGCGAGAAGTAGGCAAAAGCCCCTCCGCTCGCGCCCACCGCGATCAGGCAGACGAAGACGGTGCAGAGCATGTCGCGCCAGCAGAACTTGGGCCAGGAGAACCAGCCGAAGCCGGAGACGGAGCCGGTCGTGGTCTTCTCGACCGTCGTGGTCTTATCGACCCGCGCGCCCTGAACAGGGGGCGTGGGAGTCAGACTGGCTGTGAGCTACGGGCAAAAGGGAGCCCGGCGCATGCAGAGGCGGCGAGCACCGAGTCTGTGGTCGACGGCGTGGAGCCGCGGGGCGCCATGCCACCGACAGACTCGGGCGAGACAGACTCGAACTGCGGTGCGCGCGACGCGCTAGCAAGGGCGCGGGGCAGTGTGTGTCGTCTGTGTGGGAGGGCGCGCACCGTGGACTCCTTGCCCGACTCCGCGCCCTTCTCCTTTGCCTTCTTCTCGTCCTCGTCCTCGTCGATCTCCGCCATGACGTTCGTCTCGACGTCGTCGAGCAGACCGTACTTGTTGGAGACTTTCGTGGGCGTGACCTCGCCCTTGCGCTCCGTCTTCTTGCGCGAGTTCGAGGCGATCCAGTCGGGCCCCTACGCATAAAACGCGCGATGGGGTCAGTCAGCGGGTCCGCAGACGCACGGCACAGAATGCGGCGCTCGCCGCCGGGGCGGGCTTCTCCTTTGGAAACTCCTTGGCCGAGACGTTCCAGCCGTCGTCGCCCTACGCAATGAAAGCGGGGTGGGGTCAGTCAGTGTGGGTCCGCAGGCGCACGGCACAGAAGCAAGGCGCTCGCCGCTGGGGCGGGCTCCGGAAACTCCTTGATCGACGGCAGCGTCTCGCCGCCGGCCACCGCCGGCTTGAGAGCCCACTCGTCGATGCCCTGCGCGCGACGTACGACAGAGTCACGGGGTTTACGACAGTGTGTGCACGGAATGGTGCTGGGAGGCGCTCGCCGCCGGGGCGGGCTCCTCCTCCGGAGGCTCCTTGACCGACGGCAGCGTCTCGCCGCAAACCGCCGCCTGCTTGAGAGCCGTGTCGATCTTGATGACCGGCTTGAGCGCCGGGTCGTTCTTGGTTCGGAGAGAGAATTGTTACCGGTGGGTGGGAAGCGATTAGTGCCAGGAGAGAATGCTGGCTCACCGTTGGGTCGGGCGTGTTGGAAACGGTCTTGGCCGGCTTCTCGACGTCCTTGGCAACCTCCTCGGCGACGACCTCCTCGGCGACGGGCGCCTCCTCGGCGACTGCCTCCGCGGCGGCGGACACCTCGGCGGCGGCGGACTTGGCGGCGGACTCCTCGGCGGCGGCGGACTTGATGCCGCACGCCTGGGTGAGGGGAGAACACGCAAGTGTGCGGAGACAGGGAGACCGTAGAGGGATGATGACAATCCTGGCGTGCGCACACTCACCTCGGCTCCGAGGAGCGAAGGCGACAGCGATGTGATGCCGACAGGAGCCGTCGGCGCCGACTCGGACGGGACGTCATTGCCGTTGCCGATGACGTCCTCGAGCGAAGCGGGCTTGCCCTCGGACGGGATGCCGGCGGCCTCGCCTCCGGCAGCGTTAACGGTCGTGTTGCCCGCCAGCGACGCCTGTGTCACCCAGAAGGCCGGAGGATAGGTCTTGCAGGTGGGAGCGCATTGTCACGTGCGCGCAAGCACGCCTGCTTGTCAGCAAGCGGCGGCGGCGGAGGAGAGAGCTTGAGCACGAGCTTGTCACCAGCGGCCGGCACGAGCTCGAGTTTGAGCTTGTCGAGCATGTTGATCGAGTTCCTGCAGCCGCGCGGGGGTATGCACGCCAAAGAGAGACGGGTTCATGTGATAGTACTGCTGCTGCTGGTTACTGTGCAGAGCACTACTATTATGACTGGTTACTAGACTGTGCAGAGCAGTACTATTATTACTGGTTACTGGAGGCTGTGCAGCAGAGCTCTGCTGCTGGTTTACTGTGCAGAGCACTACTATTATGACTGGGGACTGGAGACTGCGCAGAGCACTCCTATTATTAGTGGTTACTGGAGACTGTGCAGAGCACTCCTATTATGACTGGGTTACTAGACTGTGCAGAGCAGTACTATTTGTACTGGTTACTGGAGACTCTGCACAGTCTCCGCTCAGCACAGTCTCCAGTCCCCAGCAATAACAGTACTGCGATGGTCATCTCCGAATCTCCGTCGGGTCCATCTCGGCGAACGGAGAGGTCAGCACCTACGGGATCATGACCATGTGAAAGAGGGTCAAAAACGGCTATGGAGATGTCCAGAAGGTATATGGGGGTATATGGGGGTATATGGGGTATATGGGGGTATATGGGGGTATATGGGGTATATGGGGGTATAAGAATATCTCGAGGAATCTCCAAATGCTCCGAGAATTGGATCAATCGTCGCAATCTCCACCCACCCAGCGCTCGGGGAATCTCCCCACGAAACGATCAGTCGCGCGATCTCGAGCCCGCCCGCCACCCACCCACCCAGCCCCGCAGCCCCCCCGCCTACCCGCCCCCCAGCCTCGAGCCTCGCCTGCACAGATAAAAAGAAATCAAACGCGCCGCACAGCATGTGCATGCTGAATGGGAAGAGAGAGCGAGTCGGAGAGAGGAGAGCCGCGCCTACGGGCAGCACGTCGCGGCGTGAGCGTCGAGACGAGGCCGCCGGCACGCTCTCTCGCGTCCTCGGCGCTCGGACTGGAGCCGGGCGGCGATTGGCGAGCAAGCGGGAGCGGGTCGCTCTCTTGCCAGAAGTGAGGGAGGGCGGTCGCGCGGGACAAGGGTGGGGAATGGGCAGCAGCGGACGCGTCTCGCGCCCTCCTCAATGGCAGCGGCTGCACCTGCGAGCGGGAGTAGGCAGGCGGTGCGAGGCCATTTGGGGAACAGCCGCTCGCGCCGCTCGAGCGACGAGCGAGGGCGCATCGCGTGGTGGGGGAGGTGAGGGGGCGGCGGGTTCCGTGAGCGATAGGCGTCGCGGGGGTCTAGGCGTGCAGCTCGCGGCGGTATAGTCGGGCGCAATGCGGCGCGGCAAGCGCGAGCGGACGAGGAAGTGCTGGCTTGCCTTACGACTCGCTCCTCATTCGAGTCACCGTTCACATAAACGCACAACTCCGGACCCAAGACGCACAGTCACCGTTCACAGTTGTGCGGTGAATGGCCGCTTCCTTGTGTGGATGCCAGGCAAAGGCCGTCGGGGGAACGGGAGAGCACAATTTTCTTCTTTATTTTTTAAATCACGCCTTTTATAGTGATTTGGGCTCGGCAGCTTGTCAGCCGAACGCGAAGCTGGGGCCGGTCCCGTAGCCGAGAGAGTCCGCGTCGAGATGGTGCCCCTTGTCGACTGGCGCGCCCGCGACCAGTTCAATCGCGAGTTGAGACGTTACGCCGACGACCTCTTCGAGGGGCAGGCCACCAAGCAGCTTCTGCTGCGTGGGTCGTCTGACTTGCCCCTCTGGGCGCTGCTCGCCAACTCGCCATGCTGTTTCTCGGCTACGACCACATCCTCGCCGCGCTGCTGCAGCCGCTGAAGCTGGCAACCCTCGCAGGGTGCGCTGCCCTCTTGGCTGCCACCGACTGGGCGCGGCGGCTTGGACTTCTTCGGGGCCACTGGGCCGCGGCGGTTGAGAGCACAACGACGCTGGCGACGCTTGGCGTCCTCAACTCCTTGCGAGTGCGTGGCTTCTACGCGGGCTTGGCGTCCCGGCGCGGCAAGGCCAAGGGCGAGGTAAGGTAAGGTAAGGTAAGGTAAACTTCTCCACACACACGAGGTGGTGGGGCAAGGGGGGGCAACCCTCGCGTCTCCACGTCTGACGACAGGAGCCCCACGGCATTCAAAGTGCAAGGCCCAGTGCGCGTGGGTGAGCGGTGTGTGTGTGTGTGTGTGTGTGTGTGTGTGTGTGTGTGTGTGTGTGTGTGTGTGTGTGTGTGTGTGTGTGGCGATAAGAGCGGCGCGCCTCCGGTGGGCGACGACGACGGAGAGCGCACACGTTTGTTGGGCGATGCGGGGTGCGGAGATAGAGTTTGAACTTTGCTCGAGAAATACTGAGGTTCTGTGGGTAACCTCACGCTGTGACGAAAACGCGCTGTTTTCGTTTCCTGCTGGCGCTTTGCGGACTGCACACAGTGGCCAGTGTGCGCAGACTTTGTGTCCGTTTCGTGATGTTTGCTCGTCTCCCCCTCTCCCTTGCCAACTTCGTGACTTGCTAGCGGGGCCGAGTATTTGCGTAAAAAATGTGCACAACGATAAGGCACAGATCGGCTTCCCTGGGCGAGTTCACTAGCGCGCGTCTCGCGCCAGTGGCCGACTGCACGCTAAAGGCTACACGCTCGCACACCACTTGCCGAGTGGCTCTCCCAGGCGCTCAGCCCACGGCGGAGGCACGCCAGGCCCCGGGGAGTGGCCGTCACTCGCCTAAGCGCCTAAGCGGCCTAAGCGGGGGGTGCTTAGGGTGCTTAGGCGCTTAGGCGGCCCTTGCGATCGTGGCGGCGTGGTGATATCGTAACACAAGTGACTCCGATGACACTCATGATGCTCCTGCTAGTGTCATCGCTCGCAGAGCAGCCTCACCACGTCCACTGTCTACCACTGCCCCTGCCCCTGGTCGGCGCAAACTGCCGCTGAGCAGCGCTGGTGCGGCTACTCAGCATCAGCCTCGTCACACGCCTCCGCCAGCGCCGTAAATTCCTTATCCAGTCCTTGTACTCTTGTATCGCTGCCTTGACCGTGTCCGCCCTGTATGGTCCAGCAAGTCGCCGTGAAAAAACCAAGCGACAGAATGGAAGCCACTGTCGTCGGGACCTGCCGAGACGAGGTACTCCAAGCACTGGTCGTCTTCAACGACAGGGTTCCTCAGCGCAACCGCAGTCATCTGGCTCGGATCGCACAGTAACGCACGCCGAGCACCTCTTCAATCTCCAGCAAGTCTGCGTCCATGGACCCAGCAACCTTGTCGCTGGCGAGTGGTGGCAGATGAGAGATGACCGACATCCCACAGCACCAGCAGCAAAAGCGGGCGGGCCGACCCCGCGGCCATCGCCGCCGCCGTCGCCTCTTCCTCTGCCGCCGCCCCCTCCGCCGTCGCCGTCACCTTGGGCTGCATCACCCGCGCCGGCAAGCGTACGTCCAGCTTCCACTATAGGACGAACGTCGAAGTTTGCTCGCCGACGCCGTGCCGAGCGAAACCTTTTCCTTCGAAGCCCGGCGACGTAGCCGGGCGAGCGGAATAGGGCAGCCCTAGAGAGTACCTTGAGGCCATTCAATAGAGCCCGTGTTATAGTCGAGAGTCGATCGCCGGCCGGCGCAGTGCTGCTCTGACCGCTCCGCCGGGCCGCCGCCGGGCCGCCGCCGCGGAGACGTGCACATAGGCAAGTTGGTATTTTCATATGAACTACAAAATACCATTGGCTAATCTAATTCTACTCATAACAACTCACCAGGAACACCCCCACACTATAGGGTCATTGTGTAGCCCTGCTTAGAAGGAAAAGGTTTTGTGCAAGGTCCGTATGGCTCACCGTAGTCGGCCCAGTCGACCTTCTCATGTCCTCGCAGGAGTCGCTTAGGCGGCTCCCGTGGTGTACCTGTGTTAGTGCCAGTGCGCGCCAGTCCCGTGCCTAGTGTCGAGAGAGAGAGAGTTTTGTTGTAAATAGTAAAATATTCTCATTCACATTCTTCTCTCTCTCCACTCTCGGGCCGAGCGTTTTTGATCTCTCGGTCAGTGGGCGCCCGCCCGCCGCCTCTGAGGGGGTTGGGCCCCCTAGTCTGAAAACAAAAACAAACTCGAAAACAGCCAAAATCAGCCTGCGAGAGAGCCACTGCGCGCCGCTGACCTCATGTGGGGATGTGTGCCGACACCAATACTGATCTAAAACCTGGAAATCCTTGTTCAAAGCCGACCCTAAGCGCCATCCTTCCTGCTCCCACCTGATGCTGCTTCCCCGCGCCGCCTCCTTGGCCCCCTTGGGTGTATTTTCTACTCCCAGTGGGGGGCCTGGGCCCCCGGCCCCCCTCTTGTTTTCTGTTTTTCAAAACGCCCGCCCGCCCGCCACCCCGACGCCCGAGGCGGCTCGGCCCCCCACTGACCGAGAGATTAAAAACGCTCGGCCTCGCCCGAGACCGCGACATTATTTTCACCCATTTAACTCTCTTGTTTTGGGCAGGGCGGGGCGGACAGCACATCACCCAAGCGCAACCTTCTTGCGGCCACGTGCGACAACGAGTTCCGGCTCGCCCGAACACGCGGAGTGCTTTGGCGGACGACCTTCATGATGTGTCGCAAACGGGCGCTGCCATGCCGGCTGCTGGAGCTATTCGCCAATCTCAAGGCGTGGTCGGCTTGACCACGCCCTCGGCCTCGTCTGCTTGGAGCAGCTTCTCGATGTCGGCCGCGATGTCGATCGTGGGGTAGAACTGCGAGTAGCGCTTGACGCACATGCCGTCGCCATCGATGAGGAACTTCTGCGAGTGGATGGGAGCGCGAGGTGAACAAGGGGGCACTGTGGGGGCGGCGGGGCGTGGCGCTAGGCGGCGGCGGGGCCGCTCGCCTCGAAGTTCCACGCGATGTCGCTTCGCGTGACTGGCGTCCACAGCACGAGGGTGCTGTTGCCGTCGCTCGCGCGTGCCGACACCATCTTTAGTGGGTCCGGCATCCCAGCCTCGTGCACGGACGCCATCGAGTCCATCGGCAACAGGATTTGCGAGCGGAGCCAGGCAAACAGAGGGTGGGCGGTCGCGCCATTGACATTCACTTTCTCAAACATTGTCACCTGCGCCGCAGGCGTGAAACCGCCGCCCGGGCGGACGTGCTTGAGCATGCTGAGGATCTCCGAGTTGTCCTCCTGCGTCTGGTGGCCAAACTGGTTGCAGGGGAAGGCGAGAATTGAGAAGCCATCGCCAAACTTGCTCGCGAGCGCATTCATCGCAGTGAAGTCTCGCACGGTTGTGCCTCAGAGCGTCGCGACGTTCATCACCAGCAGCGGCTTGCCCTTGAAGGCCTTGAGCGCCACACGCTCGCCGCCGAGCGTCGTCGCCTCAAACTCAAAGTCGTACATCGAGGTTAGCGCGTCTGCCATGTACGAGCCGACCACGGTGGACGCTCCCATGCGCTGCATCAGCTTGCGCTCGTTCGCGAGACCGAGGACAGCGCCCGAGAGACCAAGCGCGATGGCACCGCACATGGCAGTCGCGATCTTCCACGGACGGGCGGACGGCTTGGCGTCGGCATCGAAAGCGGCGTACGGAGAGGGGTCCATGATCGACACAACAACCTCAGCTCGGCTCCGGCTGCGCTGGCTTGCCAGGGGGGTGCAGCACCGCAAGCAGTCGTGTGCAGATTTTCTTTTTTCATGAGTGTTGCGGCCTTTCCTTTTCGGTCTTGCCGTCGGCAGGGACCCCAAAGGATGAACAGCGGCCCCGGAAGTTATTTCACGAGAGAATTCGTGTTGATTCTGATTCGAGATGGCACGCGAAGTCCCGATCCGGCGCCAGAGCCCGAACCCGCCCAGGCATTTTTGCGCGGCTACCTACATGACGGAGTACTGGGTCTCTCAGGCCCGCCACTGGTGCGAGTACTGCAAGATCTTCATCAACGGCTCCAAGCCGTCCATCGCCTTCCATGAGAATGGGCGCAAGCACAAGGAGATCGTCGAGCTCTTCATGAAGGACATGCGCAAGCGCGGGCGCGAGCGGCGGCACGAGGAGCAGGAGGTGAGCCGCGAGCTGCAAAAGATCGAGCGCGACGCGATGCGCCAGTACATGAAAGACGCGGGCCCTGGCCCTCGCTCCGGCGGCGGTGGTGCGGTCGCAGCGGTGGGCGGCGGGCCGGCGGACCGGGCTGCGCGGCTCGCCGAGTTGGAAGCGCGGCTCGCTTCGGCGAAGCAGCAGCAGCTGGGCGGTGCCGCGTTTGGCAGCGCGGCCGGCGGCGCGGCCGGCGGGAAAGCACTGCCTCCGCCCGACGGCTGGAGGGTCAAGGCCAACCCAGACGGCCGGTGACTCGACCGAGCAAGAGACACATGCACATGCACATGCACATGCACATGCACATGCACATGCAACCCCCCACCCCCCGTTCCCCCTTCCCCGACAGCTTCTACTACGTGCACGAGGAGACGGGCGCCACGCAGTGGGAGAACCCAGCCGCCGCCGCCGCAAGCTCTGGCGGCGGCGGCGGCGCTCCCGGCTGGCAGTGCGGCTACTCGCCCGAGGGCGTGCCGTACTACTACCACGCGGCGAGCCAGACGACGCAATGGGAGGCGCGCCCGCCGCACGGGGAGGGTCGAGGCGTGGGGCTACCGCTTCGCGAGGTGCCTCGTGTGCTGTGGGTAGGCGCCTGCCGGCTGGAGCGAGGGCTCGACCGATGCGCAAGCGGCGGGGCTGGCCAACGAAGCGGCGGGGCAGGCCCACGCAGCAGCGGCGGCGGGCGCGGCGTCGGCGGCGGGCGCGGCGGCGGAGGAGGCCGAGTATGACTTCTTCGGCGAAGGCGCGGCGCTGGGGCCTTCCCGCGCCGCCCGCTTGCCTGACACCGGTGCCGGTGCTAGTGCCGGCGGCGGCGGCGGCAGCAGCGGCGGCGGCGGCGGTGGCGGCGGCGGAGGTGGCGGCGTTGACAGTGGCGGCGGCGCATCGAGCGGCGAGGCCATGAGCGGCGGAGCGGCGGGCGGCAGTGCTCTCGTGCAGGCTCTGCTACAGGAGGCCGGCGCTGGCGCCGCTGAGGCGGAGGGCGAGGAGGCTGCAGATCCGTCGACAGGGTTCGGTGCGCGCGGACTGGGAGAGATTGCGATTGGGCGAGAGGGGGCTAGGAGGAGGGCGGAGCCGGGATGTGGCTCCGCCCGTCTTCTCTCACCCCTCGCTGCCCCCTCTCAGCCCCTCACCGTCGCCGCCTCGTCGAGCGCGCTGAGTAATGACGACAGCAGTGCGGGTACGGCGCCTCGGGCGTAGGCGGCTTCCGCGACGCGGCCTTTGGGATCGGAAGCTACTCCGCAACCAGATCTTTGAATCTCTTCGGGCGCCAAGCTTCCGGGCGGTCTTGACCCTCGCTCCTACAGGTCCTGGAAAGGTGTGCCCACTGCCCTTCCATGGTAGGCTGGGGGGAGCTCCCTCGGAGCGGTTCACCGCAGCTCTACGAAGGAAGGCCCGCCCGCTCCTGGCGACCCATTGATGCGGGGC
>NW_005201392.1:133842-233083 GCF_000372725.1 Emiliania huxleyi CCMP1516 | reverse complement strand
GGGGGGGGGGCAGTGTTTTTGGGGAGGTTTTTTTAAAAAAGCCCGGCCCTGGGCCCCTTTAGGGGGGGGGGGGGGGGGCCACAAATCCTTCCAAAGGTTTTGGGGCCCGCGGATTGGGAAAAATTTCATTTGGGGGAAAGGGGGTTAGAAGGGGGGGGGACCCGGGAGGGGGTTCCCCCCTTTTTTTTTTCCCCTGGGGGGCCTTTTTCCCCCTTTCTTTCCCCACCACCCCTCAAAACCCTTCTTTCCCCCCCCCGAAGGGCCCTGGGGGGGGGTGGAACCTTCCCCAACCCCCCCATTTGGGGGGGGGGGGAAAAAAGGCCCCCCCCCCCCTTGGGGTTTTGGGGGGGGGCCCGAAAAAAAAAAGGAGTGCCCCCCCCCCCCCCCCCCCCCCCCCCGCTGAGATAAGAGGGGCCGGCGGGGACGGAGGAGGAGAGGTCGTGACTGTAGGACGACCGGCAAGACATCGTCGACCAGGTCCGGGCAAAGTATGCGGCGCGCGGCCGCCCGACCGGACACCGCCCGCCTTCGACACCGCCCCCTCACTCTCGGCGCTTGTTGGGCCTCCGCAGGTGCCCGACGTCATCCGCGAAGCCGCGCTGCAGGGCGAGGCGGAGGAAGCGGCCGCCGCCGCCGCGCCGGTTGCCTTCCACAAGCGAAAGAGCAAGGGCAGCTTCCGCAAGAAGGGCTGAGGCGGGGGCGATGCGAGGGTCAGAAGAGGGCACACACGGTGGTCACAGGCTTGGATCGATGGCGGCGGCCGGCTCTGCTGTTGTTCTTGCTGAGCTGACGCGGTCGCATGTACCGACTCTCTGCACTCTGGAGTTGTGCACGCAGCATGGCTCCTTGATGACTGTGTATACACGTCAGTAGAAAGACGCGGACGATATGTCACACTGTCCTCGGCAGCAAAAGTGTGACGTGAGACGTGTGAAGATATAGAGTACCCCCCCCCATCATTTACATTTTACACGAAAAACGAGAGTCGCCCGTCCCGCGCCGGCGGCGGCCGCGCCCCGGGCCGAGGTGCACCGTGTTGCGCGCGTGTGCAGCGCGCTGCACAGGTGAATACATGAACACATGACGAGGCAAGCACGACTGACCGCGCGGACGCCGATACTGAACAGGGCCGTAGCATCAACCCTCCTGGCGGGTGGGCGGGCGGGAGGGGGGGGGGTCCTACTTGTCCTTACACTTCTTCTTCTTCCACTTGCAGTAGCTCGCGTCCTCGCACTCCTCCTTGTCCTCAAACGTGGAGCATTCGGGCTCCTCCTCGTCGTCATCGTCATCGTCCTGATTGCCGTCCTTACACTGCTGCTTCTTCTTCTTCCACTTGCAGTAGTCTGCATCCTCGCACTCCTCCCTGTCCTCTAACGTGGAGCATTCGGGCTCCTCCTCGTCGTCATCGTCATCGTCCTGATTGCCGTCCTTACACTGCTGCTTCTTCTTCTTCCACTTGCAGTAGTCTGCATCCTCGCACTCCTCCCTGTCCTCTAACGTGGAGCATTCGGGCTCCTCCTCCTCCTCCCCGTCCTCCTCATCATCGTCATCGCCGCCGCCGCCGCCGCCTCCTCCTCCGCCCTCGTCGTCGTCCTTGGCGGCAAAGCTGCGCACCGTCCAGCACATGCCGCCGTTCGTGACCGGGTCGGGCTTGAGAGGATGGGCGTCGCACGTGGGGTTGAAATCAACGCTGTGCTCCTCGTTCGCGTCGCGGCAAGTAGACACCTCGTCCCCGCTGACGGGCTTGCGGTAGTCACAGCGGTTGACGACACCGTGCATCGGCTCACCCCACCTACAAGGCGGGCGCAACTTAGAGACGCGGGAGGGTTGCGGAGGCGGTGCGGTGAAGTGCGTCGCTGACCCGCAGCAGCAGTTCAGCGTGCCTGTATAGCCTCGGAAGTGGTGATCGCGCACCCACCAGCCGTAAGTGCTGTCGTCGTCCGAGCCATGACAGTGGCCGTCCGTGTCGAGCTCGTCCGCGTTTGGCGTGGCACAGTTCGCAAAGTTGCAGTCGCCATAGCTGCAGTCCCCCCAACCGGGCTGCGGCATGATGCGACAGAACCAGCCCTGCCCGCCGCAGTCGATCGGTCCATCAAGATAGGCGGCCTTGATACCCTTGACAGCGCACGCTCCGGCAAGGGCGCCAGGGCAGGCGCCGTCTGCCGGCAGGATGGGCTCGGCGGGCGTGTTGTCGTGGTAGCGGACGTTTGCGCCAAAGTTATCCAGGTCGTCTGCCCATGGTGGTCCAGCGTCGTCTGCGCACTGCTGCGATGGGCCCTCCGGGCTTTGGCACCACCCGTCGCTGTTGCATCCGGAGGCGGTCGCGGGGGAGGGTGGCGGCAAGGAGGATGCCGGCGGTGGCGGCGCTGGGGGTGGCTTCGTCGGCACTGGCACACAGCACCTGGAGCAGAGCTGGGAGCAGGAGGGCAGCATGCACGCGGAGGGCTGGCAGATGAAGTCGCACACCTCCGATGGACACGTGAGGGCTGGCGGCCCGACGCCGGCGAGCGGCAGCAGCGCTGACATGTCGCCGTGCCGGTCACAGTAGTAGCGGAGAGAGCCGTTGTACGAGGGCGGCACAGTGAAGGTGACGGTCCCGCTGCTGCCGACGAGCGGGAACGCTCCCTCCTACGGGGGAGGTTGGGAGTCTTGGGAGTCTGCGTGTGCGTCCGGCGAGGAGTCGCAGCGGCTCCCCTGGCACCTGCAGAAAGGGCGTTGGGAGCGGCTCCGGGACGATGCCCCACGCCACTGCGATGACAAAGGGGTGGTTGGCGGCAATGCCCGCCGCTTCGAAGGTGTACGTCATGCCCGGCTCGAGGGGCTCGAGCGCGGGCGAAAAGTCGTAGTACGGGGAGATGAAGCTCCCTCCCGAGATGACATATGTCTTGGAGCCGGGCGAGGGCGAGGGCGACGGAGATGGCGACCCCTCCCCAGGCAAAATGTTGGGGTAGGGTGGCGGCATCTCGGCCGCCGTGAGCGGCAGTGCCATATAGTCACCAAAGAACTCGACCGACCAGCACTCTTCGCCACCGCTGTAGAGCGGATCCTGCTTCTCCTCCCCCTCGCACCACCCCAGATCGATCTCCTGTTCGGGCCGCCCGTCGGTGCCCGCGTCCATCCGGTTGACCACACCGGTCGCGGAGAACGGGTTGCAACAGCAGTGCAGGGTGCCCGAGTAGGCACGGAACCTATCATAGGCACGGACGGCCACTGTCATGGCTCGGACGACGACAGCACTTACGGCTGGTGGGTGCGCGATCACCAGTGGTCCTGGAGCCACCCGCTCCCCAGGCCAGATTCGGCGGTGTAGGTGGCGTCGCGGCGGAAGCCGTGGGCGTGGCCTATCTCGCCCTCCGGCAGGAGATTGCCCTGCGCAGCGAGGAGGGGGTCGAACGTCAAGCACCCGTCAATCCACGCGGCTGGCACAGAGAGCTCAGGTATCATGTGTGGCACTACGTAGCTAAGGGGCACGAACTCCGCACCGTCGTCCCGTTGCAGTAGAAGAAGTTAGGGTCGCTAAACTCGCCGCAGGCGCTCCCGAAATCGCCGCATGGCGTTGGGAAGTTGTCCTTCGGCATGGGAGGAGGAGTGGGAGCGGTGAGGAGCAGAGGGAGTGGCCGGGAGGCGTGCAAGGCGGGTAGCGGCCTTCGGCATGATGCGGCACCACGCGCCCTGGCCGCCGCAAGCGATGGGCCCCTCAAGGTGAGCCGCCTTGACGCCTGAGGCAGAAGCAACTCACTACCATGTGACTTTCGCAGTTCTACGCCTTTAAGCTAGGCCGCCAGTTCGCGCACCCTTCGAGGCACACGCCGCCTTGAGCGGCGCCGGGCAGTCGTCTGTGCTGGTGATGTCTCTGCCGTCTGAGTGCATCGGCCGAGCAGGTGATTGTTCAAACGCGTCAGCGAAGGACTTCCCTTCCCAATGAACGGGCCAGTCGTAGTCACGCCCGCCGTAGGCAAGACGGCGTCGGGCACCTTGCACGGAGATGGCCGCGATGGCTGGGATGGCGATTGCGATGATCGTCGACGCTAAGCGTGGCATATTAGCAAGGTGCAAATCCGTTCGTTTCAGCCGACAGACCGGCCGAATTGCGAGCACCTGAACATGTCGGGTCGGGTCCGTAAAATTGGGCTGTCCTGGAACACAACATCCAGAAAACAACCCTCGAGCCGTGACTGCGACTCCCTTTCCCACCGCCTCCTACCGGATGGTCATGTTTGTATAAGCAACTTAACTTCAACGAAAAATAGCATCCAATATATCTGAGGAGAGATGTCCTGGAGCGGCCTGTAAAGAAAGAAAGAGAGAAAACAGACAACCCAAGGGAGGGATGGGAGCGGCCTGTACGTGGTCGACGTGCGTGCCGTTCTTTCTTTCTCCCCGTCAGCCCCCGCCACCCACATAACGCATAATTGCTAATCGACCAATGACGAATGAGCACGATTTTTTCGTGAAATACTTAATTGAACTTGTTTGGCTATCAAAATCGTAAGCATCGTGAAGAGTCCAGATCCACGTTGTAGTTTTGGGACAAAAAAGCTCCGTGATCCACCCTTCCCACCGCAAACTCCAACCAACAAATAATACCAACACACATATTGCAAACGGCCCTCTGGGCCCGCTGGGCGCGCCGCCAGGGCTTCCATTCGGTGTGGCCCACAGCGCAGACGCAAGCCATTCGACACCACCCACCCCTCCCCATCCGCCGGGCTTCCGGGCAGTGCAGGCCCGGCCACGACGCCGCACCAGGAGCGCGTCTAGTACTCCTCTCCCTCCTCCTCGCCCTCGCCCTCAGCCGACTCTGCACCGACCTCCTCGTAGTCCTTCTCCAGTGCGGCCATGTCCTCGCGCGCCTCGGAGAACTCGCCCTCCTCCATGCCCTCGCCGACGTACCAGTGCACAAAGGCGCG
Organism: Emiliania huxleyi CCMP1516; assembly: GCF_000372725.1. Lineage (NCBI taxonomy): Eukaryota > Haptophyta > Isochrysidales > Noelaerhabdaceae > Emiliania > Emiliania huxleyi. The sequence continues at coordinate 228,173 of NW_005201392.1, read as the reverse complement.
CTTGGCGTACATGAGGTCGAACTTGTGGTCGATGCGCGAGTAGAGCTCGGCGATGCACGTCGAGTTGGACATCATCGTGACGGCGCGCATCACCTTGGCGAGGTCGCCGCCCGGCACGACCGTGGGCGGCTGGTAGTTGACTGCGCGGGGAGGGAGGGGGGGAGGCGGCACGTGAGAGCGGCTCCGGCTAGGGAGGCGAGGGATAAACGGCTCGGCGGGGAGGGGGATGCGCGCGCTGGGTTGGAGGCGGGGAGCGGCAACTCACTGCCGCACTTGAAGCCAGTCGGGCACCAGTCGACGAACTGGACCGTGCGCTTCGTCTTTATGGTCGCCACGGCGGAGTTGACGTCCTTGGGCACCACGTCGCCGCGGTACATGAGGCAGCACGCCATGTACTTGCCGTGGCGCGGGTCGACCTTGACGAGCATCGAGGCGGGCTCGAAGACGGCATTGGTGATCTCGGAGACGGAGAGCTGCTCGTGGTACGCCTTCTCGGCCGAGATGATGGGCGCGAAGGAGGCGATGGCCAGGTGGATGCGCGGGTAAGGCACCAGGTTCGTCTGGAACTCGGTCAGGTCGACGTTGAGCGCGCCGTCGAAGCGGAGCGAGGCGGTCATGGACGAGATGATCTGGGCGGTGAGGCGGTTAAGGTTGGTGTACGTCGGGCGCTCGACGTCGAGGTTGCGGCGGCAGATGTCGTACAGCGCCTCGTTGTCGACCATGAATGTGACGTCCGTGTGCTCGAGCAGCGTGTGCGTCGAGAGGACGCAGTTGTACGGCTCGACGACGGCGGTCGAGACCTGCGGCGCCGGGTAGATGGTGAAGGAGACCTTGGACTTGCGGCCGTAGTCGACCGAGAGCCGCTCGAGGAGGAGGGCGCCCAGGCCGGAGCCGGTGCCGCCGCCCATGGCGTTGAAGGCGAAGAAGCCCTGCAGGCCGGTGCAGTTGTCGGCGAGCTTGCGGATGCGGTCGAGGACCAGGTCGACGATCTCTTTGCCGACGGTGTCTGCGCGGCCGGAAGGGGGCGGTGAGGAAGTGGAAAGTCAATGATGCGCGCGCGCGAGGGCGGTTAGGGGGCAGGGCGTCGCGGGGGCGGGGCGGGCGCGTAGGGGGAGGGGGTCGGCGTCCACACGAGTGACGAGAGGGTCCATCCAAGCACCAAGGGGTTTGGTATAGGTAGGGAGGAACAGAAGGGGTTGATGCAGGCCTGGCGAGGTAGGTACTCCCACGCCTCTCGGGGTTTTTTGTCTGGCCGAGTCAACCCTGCGAGCCGTCTTATTACCAGGTTGCAAAACCTTAGTCTCGCACTGGTGCTGTGAACGCCGCTGGTTGGCGTCGGTTGCGCAGCACCCCGTCCTCATCCAGGTTGTTGGTTGCTGCCCCAGGTCCCGCACTATGTAGTGCAATGCCCCGTTCCCTGGTCATGCTTGTTCGGGTACGTGTTTCGCCCGTCCCTGCCTGTGTCCGTCCACGTCGCCCGTCGGCAAAGCCGACGACCTATGGTGCAATACACGCCGCTGGTTGGGGAGGACGCGCCGCTCGATGCTGCGACGGCGCTGGCGATGCGGCTTCCTGCACGCGGTCCCGGCGGGCAGGCGTGGCCCACAGCTCTTCGGCTCGCTCCGCTCGCCGGCGAGTTGGTTGGTTGCTGGCAGCACCCCAGCACCGGGGGGTCCTGAGAGCTGCTGGTTGCCGCTCTGTTCACAGCACAGTGCGAGACTGCTCATGAGCTGTTCCCACACAGCAGGCTAGAAGTACCTCGCCCGATGCAGGCCGCTGCCGTTCTTCGATGTCCCACACCTTTAGCGCTCCCGCGCCACTCGAGCTGGCTTCCCTCCCGGTGGAGCTCCTCTTCAAGGTGCTCCTCAGCCTGCGGGCGGACGGCCTGGCGCGCGCTTCACGAGTCTGCCGCGCGTGGCAGGGCTTGGTGGTAACAGCGGCTCGCGAACGGCTCCTAGCGCTCAGAGGTCCTGCTGCGGCCGGCACTACTCCGCACGGGCCGAGCCTGCTTTGCTCTCTCTCAGCCGCCGAGGATCTGACGCGCCGTATCGGAAGGCGGGCCGACGGCAACGGCAAGCAGCCCTGGCGCGGCCAGACCTGGCGCGATGAGTGGGTGAAGATACGGCGGGAGGAGCTTGTGCTGCAGGGCAACGAGCTCGAGGACATTGTCGTGGAGACACCAGAGACCACCCTCCCTCGTTTTCGCCAGGAGGTCGAGTGGCTGGTTCAGTCTGGTTGGGAGGGTTGCGACGCCAAAGCCTACACCCTCCTCGTCTACATGGGCCGCGGCGCGCTCGGCGCGGCTCTGCGAGTGGGCTCGCGTAGGTACGCCGCAAGCACGCACGCGCTGACCGGCCTGCTGCTTTCCCGTGCGGGCCAAGGTGAGCTGCCCCCCACCTGCTTTTGTAACCTGAGCGGCCGCTGGGGCCTTTCCGAGGAGGACCCGGCGTGGGGCGCCCTCTCCGCCGCTGGGGCGGCGCCGGGCGCAAGCTTCATTGCCACCACCGTCTCCGGCGGCCTCGTCGCAAACGACCACACCTTTGCTGATGGGCGCGGCCTTCGGATCCCGATCTTTTGCGCGCACGGCGTTGAGTACCAGCTGCAGGACGCGGCGGTGGTGGCGTTCGTGAGCCGCCCGCCCAGCCGCGAGGGCTGGCACGCGCTTGTGCAGACGACACCGACGGGCTTTAGTCTCCCGCCCCTCGCGCGCGTAACGCTCGTGAGCGTGTCAGAGGCGGGAGAGTGGGCCGCCAACGGGCACCGTGTTTGCCAGCGCTGCTACACGGTGAGCGTCAGCTATGCGTGAATCTCGAGCAGCGCACGTAGCGCCCTAGCTCTGCGCCAAAGTGCACACGGCGGCGAATAGGTGAGCACAAGAAAAAAGGGTTTATAGAAATGAAGTGTGCCAAAACCGCAGGCCCGTGGCTTGACGACGGTGTTCAGGCGGGCCCTCTGCCTCTCAGTCTCTCCTCCCTCTCCTCAGGCTCTCACGTCTCAGCGCTTCTATCTCTCTAGCTCCCCTCAGCCCTCAGCCCCTCACCCCTGCGCCCCTCTACAAACAGCTTCGAAAGTGTCTCCTCCCAGTGATCCGCCACCATGTAGTCGCCAAGGTACCCAAACAGATTCACCTGGCCCGGGGTGTACGCGTCGATCTTGCACCCGTCGCACGCGCTGAGATTTTGCCCCGCAATCTTGAGATGCGGGAAAGTGTTGTAGCGGTCATTGCTCAGGATCTCCTTGCCAACCTGTGCCGCCCACGAGCCTTCCCCCCACGCGCGGGTGGTGAGAGTGGCGCGACTGGGATGGCTTGGGTGGGACGGGGCGGTGGCCGGCGTGCCTTCGACGTATTCGGTGGCGTCGTCCCACTCCAGGTATGATCCGGTGGCGTCGCCATGGTACGACCCGTTCGCTCCAGGCAGTGAGTAGTAGAAGACAGTCAGCGACACCTTGTTGACGGTGCCATCGGGAAGCGAGGAGGTGGTGCCGTAGAAGGGGTTGTCGATGACTTGCACCGCATCAATGGTCGCCACGAGCGGCCGGCCCTCCTCGTAGAGCTGCGTGAACCGCTCGAGGAGCTCCACCAGCCTACATGGAGTGCAGTGGCACACATTTCAGGACTGTAAGAGCGAGGTCAAGACGCGCCGAAGCTTGGCGCCGTAGAGATTCAAAGATCTGGTTTGCGGAGTAGCTTCCGATCCCAAAGGCCGCGTCGTGGAAGGCGCCTACACCCGAGGTACCGTACTCACACCGCTCGACTCATTACACAGCCTCCTCGAGGAGGCGGCACCCGTCTGGAGGTCCGTGTCGTAGACGCCAAAGAGGGCCGACAGAAAGGGGTCCAACGCCGTCTTGTGAAAGCCGTCAATCCGCAACGCGCGGACGTAGTCACCCAAGCTCTCGTGCACAGCCTGCCGCTGCTCGGCGTGAGCTGCCGATATCTCTAATGAAGGGCGTCCACTCTTCTCCTCGCTGCTCGACAAGGCCTTGATGTTTGCCTTGGCCTTGTCCAGGACGAATCCGGGCGGTGGCCGAAAGGGATGCTGCGCAGTGATCATGCAAATCACTTTGGTCGCGCCGCTGGCGACGGCGGCGCACACCCCCGTGCTGTCCTATTCTCACGACCCTCTCTCTGACATCTAGCGTCGCTCTGTCGCCCTTCCGATGCACGCGCGCCATGATGCCCCCGTCACCTAGGTCACAGATGGCCTCGGTGCGCACGTCGCCGTCAGCAGTGTCGACCGAGCTAGTAGTGCGCATCTTCACCCTGCCGGTGAGCAAGCCGAGGACGCTGTTGACGGCGCTGTTGATGCAGTCTCCTAGGCATGAACCGGCGCATGGGATGGCGTCGGTAAGCGGCTGCAGCGGGTTCTGGCCCTGCTGGAGGAAATTGGAGCTGAAGCCCGCCAACGCCTCGAGGGTGAGCCGATCCTACAACGACACACGCCAACCGCAGTCCTTTCGAGCGGAGGTAGCGCGGCCCGCGTGGGGGCGTGTGTCCGTCGAAGGCGGAGCGAGGCAGCAGCGCTCGAGCGAGAAGAGCGGCCGGCGGTAAGGCACAACAAAGTCGGTCGGCTTCGCAGACGGCGAGTCGACCCTCAGCGGCGGTGGAGGTTTGCATCCATACATAAAAGCCTGGCAGTGTGGGTAGCTCATCTTGCCGGGACCCATCTTGGTGGCTGGGTCAACGGCTTTGTAGCCACTCCGGGTGAGAGACGTGCTCGACCACCAGGGCACCAATGACACGCCGTTGTGCTTCTCACGCGCCGAGATTGTGGTCGGTAGCCCGCCTTTGGCGCCCTCGCCCTGCATCTCCTGCAGTTGTTTTTGGCCGTTGCGGTAGCTCAGGTCACTCGGACTGAGCATCACAAAGACGCCGACCGGATCGGGGCCGCTTGCGGTGCCTTCCGGGTTCGCCATCGACCGTGCGCCCTGGCGTGGGTAGATGAAGTCGCCCTGCGCAAAGCGGTCTGGGTGCTGGGCGACCAGCGCCTCCGCGTCCGCCTGGCTCGGTGCAAAGAACTTTCCGCCCGGGACGCCGTATCTATACACAGGCTCACCTCGAGTCGGTGCAGACAGTGGCGGTCGGGGGCAACCAGCGCGGCGCAGAGCTCACCGCGAGAGGAAGGAGCGCTGGATGGACTGCACCCAGAGCTTGTGGCAGGAGATGGAGCCGAGACCGAGGCGCGAAAGCCCCTGCCCAAAGCAATACAGCGGGAGGCAAAAGATCTCGCGCACGCCAAAGTTGTAGACGGCCGAGTATCCGAGGGTCTCCTTTGGGATGCTGTCGAGCTGCTCCTCCGCCTTCCATACCGCCGGCGTATCCGACCGAGCCGTGTCGAGGAGTGCGGCGGAAGCCTCCTCCTCCGAGTCGGCGTCGGCGCTGCCGTAGAGGTAGATTGCGGTGGCCCAGAAGCCGCCGCTCACGCCCACGATGGAGTCGCATTGGTTGAGCGCTCCCTTTTTGGAAAGCCCACGAAGCAGCCCGTACGCTCCGCTCAGCGCCAGGTTGCCTCCACCGTTGAGGCAGAGGGTCACCCCCGCAGAGCTCTCGCGTGCCGCCTCGCCCGCCGCCCCGCCCGTCGCGGCGGGCAACCCGCGGCCTCGCACCGCGCCCACCCTCTCCTTGGCGAGCTTCCTCCGCCGCCCCTCGACGTAGGAAGTGGAGGGCCGATTGCAGACCGGCGTGGCTAGCATCGCGGTCGTGTGTGTGCTTGTTACGTGAAAACCCGCTGGGACCCGGACGCCAGCACACACGGCTAGATGGTCGTGTGCACAAAACGGCGCCGCTACTTTTGATCGTACTCGCGAACGCTTGTAATAATTGTGCCGCGTCCCGTGCCCCCGAGTTCATTTTATATAATAATTGTTTCATATGTCTCTGCTTTGCCAACCAATCCCCCCTCCTCCCCCGGGGGACGTACGCCTGGAAACTCGATGAAACGGCCGCGTCGCGCGTTGCCGAGCTCTGCAAACATGGCGGTGGTACTCGCGCTCACTAGAGAGAACGTACGCTCGGTCGACGCGCTCGATGCGCTCGCACGCGAAGAGTGCAGCCGCTCCGACGCAGTTGCACGCGTCGACGCAGAGCTTGCGGCTTGCGGCAGCCGAGCTCCCGGTACGGCTCACGCCCTGCCGCCGGACGTCGGCTTTGGGCAGGCGAGCGCAGCACGGTGGGAGCAAGTGCACGCGCTCGAGAGGCAGTATTCGCGGCTCGCCGCCCTGCCTGCGGCAGAGGCCGCTGCCTTCCTCGTCGGTCGGCCCGAGGCCTCGGCGGCGACGCTACAGCGTGCGTCGCGGTCGTCCCACTCTCGTCGTTCTCCCTCCTGTCGCGTCTTCCTCTGTCGCGTCGCTCTCCTCTGCCTCGTCCTGCGACGCCGCCGCCGCCTGCCGATCCTTGCTCTCACGGCTTCAGCCCGCCTTTCGGCGCAACTCTGCCCTCCTCGCGGACACACACACACACGCGGAAACAAACCTACCAAAAAAAAGAAGTGCGGCAGCAGCAGCGTGCGCGGACTCTCCGCGCGCCACCGCCGCCGCCACCGCTGCCCGACGAAAATGCGCGCCCTTCGCGTGCTGTCCGTGCTGCACGGCGCGGCGATCACCAGCGCGGCGCTCACGCGACTTGCTGCCGTACGCGGCAGCGCATCAGCGCGCATGCTGGCCACGGCGACTCGCACCGCCGCCGACGTGGAGATGCTGCGGTTTGCAGACCTCGAGATCTCGTCGTCGCTGCGAGGCAACATCGCGGCACTCGGCCACGAGTTCGCGACACCTGTGCAGAGCGCTTCGATGCCGCCGCTGCTGGCTGGGGAAGATGTTGTCGCCAAGGCCCGCACCGGGACGGGAAAGACACTTGCCTTTCTCGTCCCGACGCTCCACCGACTGAGCACGTCCGAGCGACCTCAGGGCCAGATTCGGGCACTGGTGCTGAGCCCGACGCGAGAGCTCGCGGCTCAGATCGCCGAGGCCGCCGCCAGCCTGGTGCCGGGTAGCGGGCTCAAGGCTGTGTGCATATTCGGCGGCACGCCCATGAAGCGAGACCTCAACCGGCTCGGTGGTGAGGTCGATTTGCTCGTGGCCACACCGGGTCGGCTCAAGGACCACATGGAGAACGAGGGACTCGCGACGCGGCTGCGCGGGCTGCAGACGCTGATCCTCGACGAAGGCGACCGGCTGCTCGATCAGGGCTTTGCGAGGGAGATTGGACAGATCGTGGCCAAGCTGCCGAGCGAGCGTCAGTCGCTCTGCTTCTCGGCGACGATGCCTGCGGAGCTCTCGGCCGTCCTCGGCCAGACTCTCAAACGCGGGCACAGGGTCATCGACTGCGTGGGCGCGGCGGCCGACTCGGAGACGGCGTCCAAGGTGGCGCAGAGCTACCTCGCCGCCGAGATGAACGCCGTGCCTGCCCTCGCCGCCCTCGCCGCACGCCGCGCCCTCGCGGACGCCGCGGGCAGCGGCAAGATCGTCGTCTTCTGCCCCACCGCCAACCAGGTGCAGTTCGTCTCGAGGCGTTTCGCGGCGATGCGCTTTGAACAGCGTCTCTTCACAGCGGGCCCTGTGAGCAGGCGCAGTTCGTCTCAGAGCTCTTCACAGCGATGGGCGTGAGCAACGCGCCGCTGCACTCGCGCAAGTCGCAGGCGTACCGCACGCGCGTCTCCAACGAGTTCCGAGACTGCCGCGAGGGCGTGCTCGTCGCGAGCGACGTGGCCGCGCGGGGCGTCGACTACCCCGACGTGACCCTCGTGCTGCAGCTCGGCGCGCCCGACAGCCGGGAGCAGTACGTGCACCGCACGGGGCGGACGGGGCGCGCAGGCAAGTCGGGCCAGGCGCTGCTGTTGTTGTCGGAGTGGGAGGAGCGCGCGACGATGGGCATGCTGGCAGGGCTGCCCATAACCGAAGCGAGCCCGTCGGCAGCGGCCGTCGGCGCGGCGCGCGACGAGGCGTGCGGTGCGGTCGAGGCGGTCGACGTGGGGACGCGCGAGAAGGCGTACCAGGCGTGGCTCGGTTACTACAAGCAGAAGATGAAGGCGATGCGGTGGGACGCGCGCACCCTCGTCGCCACCGCCAACGCGTTTGCCCTCGGCGCTCTCGGCTTGCCCGAGGTGCCCACGCTCCAAGCCAAGACGGTCGGCATGATGGGCCTGCGCGGCACACCGGGTCTAGTCGTCGCAAAAGGCCCCAGCGGGCGCGGTGGCGGCGGCGGCGGCGGCAACCGCGGTGGCGCCATGGGCGGCGGCAGAGGCGGCGGCAGAGGTGGCGGCGGCGGCCGTGGCGCTGGCCGTGGTGGTCGAGGGATGGCGAGCCAGGCGGGTGGGGGCCGGGGCGGCGGTCGCGGCGGCGGCCGTGGCGGCCGTGGCGGCCGTGGACAGAGTCGCCACCACTGACGACACGCATCGTGCAGCTCGCCGTTGGTCCGCGCCTCAATCCGAACTGTTGTTGCGCGACCGGGACGGGGGAGAGCGTCTCTCATAACAACAGACAGCACCAACCTTCGTACACACGTTTTTCGTCAGGGGCGGGGAACCCGCAATTTGAGATGCTGAGGCATCTGAAATTGCCCGATACGACCTCCATTCTAATTTCGATTGCCTCGAGCATCCCAAGATGCATGAACCAATTCAGGAGAAGCGCGCGCATCCTGAATTGCTTCGCGCATCCTGAATTGCTTCATGCATCTTGGGATGCCTGAGGCAACCAAAGATGTCCACGACATCCCTGATTGAGCCATTACATCCTGAGATGCTGGCCGGAGGGCGCTGCATCTCAGGATGGCTGAATTGGCGTCGCCATCCCCGAGATGTGGCAAGCATTTTCAAATGGATATTTTAACACCTCAGATAAATAAGACAATCCAGAATGCGCGCGATGACCGATGTGCGACGAGGCCTAATAGTCCGCAGCGCCCCCAATGGTGCGCCGCATGGAGGGCGAGCTCTCCCTCTCCCTCTCCCTCTCCCTCTCCCTCTCCCTCTCCCTCTCCCTCTCACTCTCTCTATTCTCACTCTCCCTCTTTCTCTCCCTCTTACTCTCCCTCTCCCTCTCTCTCTTACTCTCCCTCTCCCTCTCCCTCTCCCTCTCCCTCTCCCTCTCCCTCTTACTCTGCCTCTCCCTCTCACTCTCTCTATTCTCACTCTCCCTCTTTCTCTCCCTCTTACTCTTTTTCATCCCGTTTACCTTCCCTTTTCCCTCCATTCATACCATTTTAGATATCCCACCCCACTCCTCCGGCATAACCCCCCCCCACCCCTTCCCCCTCCTCCAGGGAGGATGACAAAGCGTTCCCTCTCCTGGGGAGGCTACTCGATCCTGTAGAAGAAGGTCTCGCCCGCCACCACCCCCTCGGGGATCTCCAGCTCCAGCTCGTCACCGTCACCGTCCACGATGGTTTTACCACTCGGGCAACTCGATGAAACGGCGGACGGAAAACGCGTTCGCGGCCGGGTGACGGCGTACGAGAGGGGGGGGAGGGGGAGTCCGGATCACCTCCTCGCTGCTCGCCTCCTCGCCATCCGCCTCGGTCTCCGCCTCGCTATCCCCCGCCTCGCTCTCCTCCGCCTCGCTCTCCTCGGAGGAGTCTGGCCACGCAGCCCGGCGATCGACGGCGGGCGCGTCGCCGCAAGTCTTTGTTCTATGTTCACGCCGAAAAGTACGTCTAACGCTCCCGCTAGCTGGGGCACGCTCCCAGGCGGCTGGGGGCCGCTCCCCAGCTCGATTAGGGCGCTTTTCACGCGATTTTACGGAATTACGGATTGGAGGGGGGTGGCGGCACATAGGGGGAGGGGGAGACGCCGATCTAGGAATCAAGTTGGTGCCGGATGGCCTCTCTCGGGGTGAGCTGGGTCGGCCTCCTCCGGGTCTGCAACTCGCACGGCGGGTCCGCGTCCGGGCAAGCATCCGCGGCCCGCGGTTGTCCTTTCGCAGGGCGCGACCGACATGGAGATCTGCTGCCCACAGATCAGTGCTTTTGTCAACTATTGCTCGCCCTCTGTGCACTCGCAACGCCAGAGGCCGTGCTTGGAGAATGCGTCGCAATGCTGCTGCGCCTGTGGATTGAGCCGCGGCACAAGCTCCATCGTTGAGCTGCGGTGGCGCGCCGGCTGCTTCATGCATAGGGCATAGCTCTCCGGCGAGCGCACCGTCCCCGCCGCACAGGAGGACGAGTACCAGTACACGGTCGAGCTGGTCCTCGCCAAGAGGGAGGCTCGCGTGGCGCGCAAGGGCATCGTTGTGCAATATGCAGTCAAGTGGGACGAGTGGGACCAAACTCCGGACATGACGTGGGAGCCGCCCGAGAACCTGTCCAACGCGAAGGAGGAGGTGGTCAAGTTTGAGCGGCGGGTGGCGGCGATGCCTTCTCGCGACGCCTTCTCCGGGCCAACAGCTTCGCCTGCGTGCTGCTATGCGACATGCTGCAAGGTGGCGGACCGCGCCGATGTCGAGACCAGCCAGTGCTTCGTGTGCGCAAAGATGGTGCACCCGGCCTGCGCGACGCAGCACCTCTTCCTCGAGCCCTTCATCCAGAAGCTCGACTCCGCCAACATCTGCTTTGATTGCGCGCTTCTGGTTGCCATGGTGGAGAAGCGGACGCCGTTTGGCATCGCTGGTGCGCGACTGATGTTCGAGCCGTACTACCTCCAGCTGCGCGGCGTTGCCGCGCTCACCGAGCCCTCGCCGTTCGCCCTCGGCGCCTTCATCGCCACCGGCTCGCTCAAGCTTTTAGAGGCCGCGACTACCACCGCGCGGTCGGCCACAGCCGGCGCCAAATGCGCCAAGTGCAAGTCGGCTGCAGGCGAACTTCGCGCTTGCTCGTTTTGCAAGGCCGGCATCTACCACGACACGCCTGCGTGCCTTGGGGAGCAGCGAGGGCCGGAGCCGTCCTTCAAGCGCACAAGAGCTTCCCCTGGTGCTGCCCAAAGTGCTTCCAAAAGGGGAAGGCGGCACTATCAAGCACCTCGCTGCGCCTGCGCCGGCCCCGACCAAGAAGCGCAGCCGGCGCTGAGTCTCGCTGACCCCTCCCACCGTGTGGGCGCCCGTCTGCTGCCGGCCGTGCAGACAGCGCGTTGCGGGAGCATTAGAGAGGCCCGCCTTCGTCTTCTGGTGGTATGTGAGGAAGGTGAAGAATTCGCATTCGCCTTGCTGGTACCCGATCCCCCCACCCCCTTGCTCCCCTCCCCCCCTCGGGAGGGCCGAACTGAGGCCCCGTGGGGACCCCGCAATTCCCTTCCCGACTGTCTGTGCTGTCGCCGCTGTCTGTCTCGCGCTTCTCGACTGTCTGTGCTTGTGCGTCTTGCTTGGGTTCGGGGTGTTGTCCCATGCGGACGATTGGAGGCCTCGTCGACTACCTGCTCGTAGTCGCCGTGCAGTCCTTCATGCTTCTCCAGGTTGGTTTCTTCGACGCCATACGCCGCCTCCTCGGAAGGCTGAGGCCTCCGCCGCCGCTGCATTCGCCAGCCGCCACGCTGCCACCCCTCCGCACCGTGTCGGTCGTGCTGCCCACCTACAACGAGGAGAGGAGCATTCGGCACTGCCTCGACGCGCTGCACCACGGCGCGGCATCGCTCGACGATGTCGAGGTCATCGTCGTTGACGGCGGCTGCCGCGACCGCACGATGGATCTTGTCGCCGAGTGGTCGGCGGCACACCCGCGGCTGCGGCTCCTGCGTGAGACGTCGCACGGCGGGCGCGGGCCCGCCGTCCGCGCCGGCGTGCGGCACGCGACGGGCGACGCCGTGCTCGTCCTGCACGCCGACACGGCTCTGCCAGCGCTGTGGGATGCGCTGCTGCTTCGCTCGCTCTCCGACCGGGCGGTGCTGATGACGGCCTTCTCGTTTCAGTGCGACCGCGCTCAGCTCGCCGAGGCGCACTCGCCGCCCGCGGGCCTCGCGCTGATGGAGTGGACTGTCAACCTGCGCTCGCGCTGGTACGAGCTGCCGTTCGGAGACCAGGCGCTGGCGACGACACGCGCAACGCTGGACGCGCTGGGGGGATATCCGCCGACGTGCGACTACCCGAGAGACTACCCGAGAGACCAACCTAGGTCAACCGAGACCAGCCGAGCAGCCTTCCGTCGCGCCAGGTGCATCCTCGAGGAGTACATGCTCGTCAACCAGGTCCGCAGGCTGACGGCGGGTGGAGCGGCGCGCATCGCCACGCTCGACGCCGCGGCGCTGTGCTCGCCCCGCCGGTGGGAGCGAGGCAAGGTGTGGAGAGTGAATGCCATCAACCAGGCGGTGATGCTGTGGCACAAGCTCGGCGCGACGCCCGCGCAGATCTTCTCCTTTTACTACGGCGTGCCTGCGCCAGACGCGCACGCGCCGGCCGAGTGGGACCCGCTCTCCCGCTGCGTCAACGGTCGGAGGTCGGCGGCGTGGGCTGCCAGCTTCGCGTCTCGGCGCGCCGCCTTTCGAGCACGCGTCTCACTCTTGAGTCGTCAGCTCCGTGCTCGAATCAAACAGGCGCGCCGTCTTTGTGCACGTGCCGCGCTGCGCGGGCACCAGCCTCGAGGCGGCGATCTTTGCGCAGGACCACTACTCGCAGCACCTCACGGCGGCGGAGCTGCGCGCTCTGCTCGGCCCGCGTGCGTACGACGGCGCCTTCCGTTTCGCCTTTGTGCGCGACCCTCTTGACCGCTTCCTCTCCGCCTTTTACTACCTCCTCTTCCGCGGCCTCACGCAGTCCGCCGCCGCCGCCGTGTCACCGCACGACCTTCTCGCGGCGGATGATGCTCCACCGCGGCCCTGCCTGATTGAGAGAGTGGTTGGTCACGGACAAGTTATCAATCACTTAGGCGGAGATGCTCCGTCGCGACTTTGGCGCCGACCCGCTGCTCTTCCTGCTCCACCTGCAGCGCCTCGAGGGGCACTGGGCGCGCGTCCCGATCCACTTTCGGCCGCAGGCTTGCTTCCTGCCCGCTGACGGCGCGGCCGGCGCCCTCCACTTTGTGGGGCGCTTCGAGGCGCTCGAGGCGGAGTACGGCCGCCTCCTCCGGGCCGAGCCGCGGCTTGCCCGCCACGCACAGCCACGCCTCGGCCATCACCGGAGGGCGATCCCGCCGCAGTCGGGACAGAACGCGAGCCGGGAGGCGGAGGCCCGGGCGGCGTGGGAGCAGTCCGCTGAGCTCCGCTCGCTGGTGCGCGAGGTGTACGCGAAGGACTATGCGCTGCTCGAGCGGTTGCTGCTCGAAGATCAAGGACAAGGTTGAGCGATGAGGACGTCGAGGTCACCCGGTCCCCGGCCAGTCTCGCGGCCGCGGGGGGCGGGGCGCCTCCCCGCACCACCCTGGGCCGAGAAGCGGTCCGGGGTCCGGGCGCGTCGCGAACGCGATGCACGCAGCCGCGCGCCGCGTTCGTTCGGCCGCGAAAAACGCGATCTACGCGACTATAGATAGGGGTCGGGAGGGGAAAATCCGCGATTTTAGCGGTAAGCCGTCGGGCTTAATTTCGTACACCCGCGCAAAGCACTTGCCACGGGCAGTCACACAAGCCAATGGCGACAGCCTGGCGACCACAGGGACACCCACAACGGACACACACATTGTGCAACTTTCCGGCTGCTGCGCTGTGCGGACGCGCGCTCTACCGCGATCGCGGGCCTCTAGAGGGCCACTACATGGCCGCGCGCCCCTTGCGCGCACCGGCGCGCCTCTGCAGCTCGCCCTCCGACAGCCTCCAGCCGATGTGCACGTCGTCGTTGAAGTTGGCCTCGGTCAGGATCTCCCATGACCACGACTCGGGCTCGTCGCGCTCGGCGTCTGCCGGCCAACGGATGCGCGCCGCGCCGGCCTTGGCGAGCTTCTTGCACCTCGGCTTGTCGGGCTCCTGCTTGTCGGTCGTGCCGTTGGCGATCTGCGCGATTGGGGCGAGTGTGGCGCAGTGAGCATCATGTGGCATGAGTGTGTGCGAGGTGGACGAGTGGCATGGGGAGGCGGCTGGTCGGGCGACGACACACCTGCACAACGGTGCCGAGGCACCACATCTTCGCCCCCTTCCGGCGCTGCCTGCCGCTCGCGTCGGTGTAAGGCACCCAGTAGCGCCAGCAGATCTCCAGCTCTGCCCACACGAGCGAGTCGTCGCAGGGCGGCGCGTCGTCGGGTTGCCCGTCCGCCACGCGGTCAATCTCGCCCGCCTCCTCGAGCCGCACGCGCTCGCGCTCCGCCCGCTCCAGCAGCTCCTCCGCCCCGTACTCCTGGACCCGGCTCGCAATCTCCTTCGCCTGGACGGTCGGCGTGCCCAGCTCCTTGAACGTCTTGCGCCGCACGGTCGGGATGGGGCAGCGGTCCGGCAGCTCGCACGCGCCCCGCCGCTCCTGCTCCTCCTCGAGGATCTCCTTGAGGTGGCCGGTCAGGTCCTCGACGGTGCCGATGTCCTCGTCCTTGCTCGAGCCCCACTGCAGCCTGTAGTTGAAGCTCAGGCCGATGACCCGCATCTCGCACTGCTCGCGGAGCCAATCGAGCTTGTCCTGGTTGTCCGCGATCTTGGCGAGCTGGACCGTCATCTCGCGGATGGAGCTCACGCCGCGCGTCTGCCAGCGCTGGAAGAAGGAGAGCGCGAGGCCGTAGCGCCTGACGAGCGCGTCCAGCTCGAGCTGGGAGTTGGTCTTGCGCTTGTGGGCGACGTAGTCGTCATGCTCCTGCGGCGAGGGAGGGAGGGAGCGCGCTCTCTTACCCGCCGGCGGGCTGCTACTGGTGAAGGATAGAGCGGCGCCTTGTGGTGCGCCCGGTCGACGGCGCGCTCCGAGCGCACCGAGAGCCGAGCCTCCTCGAGGAGCACCTCCTGCATCTCGCGGCTCAACTGCCAGAAGGCGCCGTCGGACTCGAACGATTTCGTCGACAGCGCCTGCGCCAAGGCGGAAGCAGCCTCGACGGTGATGCCCGGGTAGCGCCGCATGATCATGTCGACGCGGCCAAAGACGGACTCGGCCAGCCGGTCGTTGGTCGCGTCGAGGCCAATCGTGTCAACGTGCGCCTGCTCCATCGCCTCGTACGCGTAGGCGCCGTCGAGCGCCGCCACGTGCTTGGCCAGCGCGAGCTTCGTGTCGCGAATCTTGAGCAGGCCGCCGGCCGCCTGCACCTCGATGTACTCCACCGTCTTGGCGCGCGAGGCGATGTTGGTCGGGTCGGTCGGATTGAGGAGCTCGCCGAGCGCCAGCTTGTAGAGCAGGAGCGGCGTCTTGCCGTCGGGGGCGAGCACCGTCTCCTCCTCGTACGTGTAGCTGCGCCACTCGGCAAACCCGCGCTGCTCCGCGGTGATCGGGGCGTAGACGTCGAGCGACGAGTCGAGCAGCACGCTGCCGTCGGCCGCCGCCCGCTCCAGGATGGTGTACACGCAGTCGAGCGCGCGGTTCATGCTCAAGGGGGACCAGTTCGTAAGCTTTGACGTGTCGAACGTGTTGCCAGCGAGCCAGCGGTACGGACGCGAGATCAGCAGGTCGATGACAGCGTTCGCGCGCGTCATGGCGATGTACTCGTTCGCGGTAAAGCAGACGTACAGAAAGTCCTCGAGGACGTTCGAGTGGTCGTTCGAGAAGACGAGCATGGCGAGGAACTCGACGATGTACTTGCGGTTGACGTACATCGCGATGGCCGCGTCGTAGTCGAGGTCCTGCGGGGCGAGACGCGGCTGATTGCGGGGAGATTGCGGGGAGATCAGACACGCCGCAATCCGGTGGGCGCGTCACCTGGCGGCCGCCATCGGCGCGCTCGAAGTGGATCGCAAACGCGGAGGGGTAGTTCGCGAGTAGCCACGCCGAGAACTCGACGCCCTTGCCCTTGTAGTAGCGCTGCGTGTGGTGCAGCTCCTTGTACGTCGCGCGCAGCAGCTGCGTGAAGTCGGTCGACATCCGCTCCCACGCGCTGAAGTTGTCCAAGTGCGGCTTGAGCTCCTCCGCGACGTGCCGCGCCTGCGCGGCGGACATCTCCTTCAGGAAGATGTTCCGCATGTGCTGGTGGCAGTCGAGCAGGTGGACGCGCAGCTCGTGCTCCTTCTCCTCGTCCGAGAGGCCGTCCCAGGCGTCGCCCATCTTCTCGCGCGCCATCTCCGTCGCCTGCTCCTTGATCATCTCGGAGAGCAGCCGCTTGGTCTTCTCGGCCGTGGCGCACGTGTCCGACATGAGCGCGCCGCCGCCTGCGAGCCGCGCCAAGGAGAGAGCGGCAGCCTCAGGTCCGGGCCACGGCACCCCCGGGTGCATCAACCGCCAGCGCCGCATCAACCGGTTGATAAAGTCGCGCCCGCGGGCAAAGCACTTCGTCTCGATCGTCTTGGCCTCGCCCGCGGCGGTGCCGTCCGGGGAGAGGTAGGAGGCGCGCAGGATCACCGCCTTGAGGGGGGCGCCCTTCTTGGGCTCGATGACGACGTTCGAAGTCATCATGGGCTTCCCGAACTTGGTCGTACCGTCGAAGCCCAGCATGCGGATGCTGTACGCGCCGGCGACCTCCATGAAGGCGAGCGCCTCCTCGATGAAGCGCAACTCGAACCGCCACTCAGTCAGCGCGCGTGACGACGGCTCGTCGATGTTGAGCCACGGCGCGACGGCGCGAAGGACGCAGCGCACGTTCGGGACCACGGCGGACTGCGGCGTCATGTTGGACATCATCGCCATAGCGGTAGTGCGCCAGAGGAAGCCGAACTTCTTGGCGCCCTTGCCGCCGCCCGCGCCGCGCGCCTCCCTCTCCCACACGTCCATAGCGAGCACCTTGCCCTGGGACTCGTAGAGCGTCTCCATCTCGGTCGGGTCGGCGCCGGGCTGCGCCTTGAGCTCCTCGCACTCCGCCTCCGTCGCGGCCAGCTTATCCTTGAGCGCCTTCAACTTGCCCAGCCGCGTGTCGGCGAGCTCGCTCTGCGCCTCCGCCCTGGCCCGCTCGCCCCGCTTCTCCGCGTGCGCGTCCGTCTTCAGCCGCTTCGCCTGCACCAGCTTCTTCTCCATCGCCGCGGTCGCCCGCTCGAGCTCGCCCTGCGCGCGCGCCTTCTCGCGCAGCAGCTTGTCGTCGTACTCGCTCTCGAGGCGAGAGCGGACCTTGCTGACCTGCGCGGCGACCGTGTCGGCGATGCGCATCTTGCCCTTCTCCTTGGCGAGCAGCTGCGCCTGCGACTTGAGCTGGTTCGCGTGCGTGAGCTTCTGCTGCAGCACCGTGTTCTGCTGCTCCGCCGCCTCGAGACGCTCGTGCAGGTCCGCCTTGGAGCACTTCGGCTCGAACGTTGGCTCAGTGGCGAGGACGGCCACACGATCTCGAAGAACTCGGCCGCTCACGCGCAGCAGCGCCGCCACCGCCGGGATCGCGGCCACATGCCGCGGCGACGCGTTGCCTTTCATGTCGCGCACGGGCCCGGCGATCCTGCGCTTGGACTTGGACTGGCGCAGCGCGACGACGTAAGCGTCAACTTGAGCTGGCGTGACGACGCCGACGGAGCCGCTCCACGTGCTCACCACGGCGGCGGCGGTCTCGACCTCGCCGCCGCCGATCCGGACCGACAGCGCGGTGTCGAGGGGCTTAAGAACGGGGCCGTGCGTCGCCCAGGTCGGAGAGGAGGAAGGCGGCGCCCACACCTGGCCGTCGAGGCCGCAGCGGCCAACTCGGTCGGCGTCGCTCTCCGCGTTGAGCACCCACTGCTGCGCGGCGCGCACGTCCGAGCTGAAGTAGAGCAGCACGAGTGTGCCGATGACCTGCACCTCGATCACCGTCGCCGCCGCCTTGCCCGGGGCGTAGAAAGGTCCAGCGGGCGTCGGCGCGAGTGGCGCGGGAGCGGCCGCAAAGATGGAGCTGTCCTCGGGCTCGACCGCCATCGGCGCGGCCGGCGACTGCATCTTCTCCCAGAGCCGCTTCTGCTCGTCGGACAGGGAGTCGAAGAAGTGCAGACTCGCGACGACCTGCTCGCTGTTGCCCAGGCAGACGGGCCCGCCTGCGCAGAGCGGCGCAGAGCGCGTGAGTTTGCAGGGCTGCACGCGGCTGTGGGCCGCACTGTGGGTGGATCCAAGGGCGGGGCGCTAAACACCTGCGGGTGATGCTCCGATAAACCCGCCGGATCTTCGACAAAAGCAGGGACATTTCTTTTTTTGGAAGGGTAGGTGTGAATACAGCTTTCTGGTAGGGTTACATCGACGAACTATGCGGCAATCGACTGGGGGGCAGCCCCCCAGCACATCCCGCACAGAGACCTGGATGTAACCCGATTGTGAGCGTGAGTGAAACCGCCGATGCGATTGCTCATTGCTCAGTCAGTGACCGACAGTCAGTCGCAGCAGACTTTGACGATTGGCGGCCTCGCGCCCTCAGTCGCCCTCCTCTACTAACGGCCCTGCCCCAGCCCAGATGCCTCATCCAGGGTGGTGCAACCACTCGCGCAGGGAGGGAGAGACAGTCGGCGATCTGCGCCGCGCAGATGAGCTCCGCCTCGTCTGCGTCGAGGACGTCCACCGCAGGGCTATCATAGCGCCATATGACGCACTGCCTGTTGTTCATTACTTCGCAGGTGCCAACGTCGAGGACAATCTCACTGGTGGCGGCTGCACTCCCGGCCGGCGGTAGGAGAGATGAAGGCTAATGTACTTGGCAGTGTACGGGGCCTTCCGGCGTGAACAGTGCCCCGGGACGAAAGAGGAGGCGACGTCTCTCTCGTCCACGAGCGCCTCGATGTGCGCATCGACGGTGTAACCAGCTTTGAGAGACGGGAACGAACGGCGGTGAATCGCCGACAGGTGCGCCTTCGTTCCTACCACCACTCCCACCACCGCCAGCTCCGCCGTGGACCTTGCCGGGCCCTCTGATGATGTAGTACCGTGGAGCAGCTAGTCCGAGCCGTTGTTGTACTCTGCTGTGGCGCCAGCTCGGTGTACAATACGGACGAAGACGGCCACAGCAACGGTGTAACCAGCGCGAGCAGGCAGCGCGAACCGCTGTGCCTCGGCGCGCCGGCCGCCGAAATCCTCTAATAAGAGTTCTTTGGCATAGGGGAACCCCAACCCTAAATTTTCTTCGCCTGCGGCGGGCCATCACTTGGATTCGCTGCTTTCGGATTCATTAGCTCTTTCGCACGCCTTTATCCGTCACTCCCCCGAAGATTGGAGGTGTTGATTTATGCACAAATCTATGTGTTGCGAGCGCTAGATGGCGAAATTTTCTTCGCCTCCGGCGGGGCCGCTCGCCGCGGGGCTAGAGAGGGACTTTTGTCGATGTCGGCTAGAAGTGCTGCACCTTTTTGAGAATTTCACCCCTGCTGGCTGCGTCGGTTCCGCTGGGTAGGGCTGGGTAGGGGCCGCTCCAAGCATCAGGAGGAGGGGCTGCAGCAGCCAGTGAAAAGCTCGCCAACTGCCACGGATCACCTTTCCCGCGCAAAACGGAGGCCCCGGAGCGCTGCCATAGGGCGCGGTGGTGCCCCAAACCTCGCCTGAAAGCGCAGCAGATCGGCCGGGCGGCTAGCGGACCAGCCCGGCCGGGTCGCGCATGCGACGGAGAGTCGGAGGCCATCGAAGTCGAAGCGAGGCTGGATTTGAGGATTTTTAGGGACCTGGAATTTATTTGTTTTTGGGGCGCTCGAATTTATTTTTCTGGCGACCTGTCCCGACCCCTACTATAGAGACGTTAAGAACGAACGGCTCAAAAAATGGTGTACGTACGCGAACACAAGATCAGCCGGAGACCTGTGTGCTGCCCCACATATAACACAGTCAACGCACATTGTGAGTTTGAACACATGCCGTTCTTGTGCGTTGTGGGTCCTGGCCGTGGCCCGTGCGCAGGCTAGCGAGGGCCTCAGGAGGAGGGCCTCCACCACTCGAGGGCCTCCGCCCTCGGCCCAACACCGCGTCTCGTCACCCTGAGGAGGAGCCATGGCTCGATGAGCGGTCGACAGGGATCGCCGCGCCGTCGTCGGCGAGCCGCCGCTGGAGCTGCTTTTTCGACATCCCGCCCTCGTGGCTCCGCTTGCGCTCGACCGGCGCCGGCACCGCCGCAGGGGCTGGCATCGCGGCGCTGGCGGCGCCGTGCGACGGCGTGGTCGACAAGGCCCTCAGCGCGTTCGCGGCGTCGGACCCGTCTCTCGGCTGGGAGGCGAGCTGGTGGTTGATGCGCAAGAGGCCCCCTACAGGCATCCCGGGGGTGGGGCGGGGGTGGTCCGATGCACATCACGTGCGGCGGCTACGAGGGAGGCGTCGCGAGGGAAGCGGGGGGCAGCGGCAGCGGCAGGGTTGCACCGGACGGCGAGTCGCCAAACGCGTAGAGCGTGCGCGTCCGTGGCGTCATCGCCGCCACTGGCGTGCGCGGGTGCGACACGAAGACGTCTCTGTCGCCAAGGACGCGCTGTGGCGACGCGAGCACGCCGCTCGGCGGCCGGATCTCGGACTCGGCAGTGGACTGGAGCGTGGAGCAGGGCGAGCGCTGCTGCTTGCGCGACGCGTCGAGGATGCGCAGCAGGTGGTCCTTCGGCAACGGAGGGACGCTGTCGGGGCGAGGGAGAGGAGGGCAGGGAAGCGGCCAACGACTGCGCAGCGGAAACGGCGGGGGGGGGGGGGGGGGGCGGGCGGCGGCGCGGGCGCGCCTTCATCGCCGGGATGAAGATCTTGTTGTAGAAGGCGATGATGTCTTGCGGCGGCTCCCCAGCGTCACCCATGCGCACCTCGCGGAACACCTTGGCCGCCGCCTTGTCCTGCCGCTTGTACTGCTCGATGATGTCTCGGAACGTCTTTGGCGCCTCCTCCTGCCGCTTGTTGACCTTGCACACACCGTAGATGGTGCACATGATGATTTGGTCGAGGTGGCGGCCCCTCATCAGGTGCCGCGCGGGCCCCTCCACCACCACCTTGATGCACTCCCAGATCTGCGCCACCAGCTCCTTGCGCAGCAGCAGCCGGAGGCACAGGTCGTTCACTCGGCTGGCCGCGAGATACTTGACCTTCTTCAGAAACTGCTCCAGCGCGGTGGCGGCGCGCGACTCGCCGCCCGCCGCTTCCGGCGACGCAAGCAGCGCGTCGTACTCGCGCAGCTGCGCGTGGAGCGGCGACTCGAGCGCCCACGCCATGTGCTCGAGGATCTTGACCTCCACCTCGCGGAAGTGGACGCGCAGGTACTGCGGCAGGCTGGGCTCGTGCTTGACGAAGGGGTCGATCACCTTGTACAGGTCGAAGGGCGAGAGATCGAGGGTGTGCATGATCTGCGGGAAGACCGAGGACTGCATGCAGTAGGAGGCGAACACGCACTCCATGCAGCAGGCGAAGAGTGAGGAGTGGAAGATGCCCTGCGACAGCAGCGTCTCGACAAAGTGCCCGTGCTGCAGCCGCCTCTCCTCCGACTCGAGGAAGGCGAGCAGCATCTTGTGGTAGAGCCGGCGCCCGAGCACGCACTGCTCGTCGATCTCCTCCGCCTCATACTCGCCCGCCGCCGCGCGCAGCTTGTCGCAAAGCCCGTCCAGCCGCTGCTCGATGGCCTCGGCGGGCGAGGCGCTGCAGTGCGCAAAGTACCCGGCGAGCGCCTCAGACGCCTCCTCCGCCGGGACCCCGCGCACGGCCGCGCGCAGCCAACCGACGCACTCCAGCTGGCCCGACATCGGCGTCGCCATCAGGTGGCTGTGCGCGGGCGACGAGGGCGGGTTCGGGTCGCGCAGCGGCGTCATCAGCACCGCGTTGCCCGACCGCGCGCACGCCGCCGAGCTGCTGCGGCAAGGCGATGTGACGCCGCGCGGCATCGCGCCGCCCGCAGCCGACGCGCTCGGCAGCGACGCGATGCTCGAGAGCGCGCGGTCGTCAAGCGGCTGCTTCGTCTCGACGACGAGCTTGGCGTAGCGCGCGTCGACTGCCTCGCGCGCCTTGCGCAGGCTGGCGGCGTCGCGCAGCAGGCCGGGCGCGCTGCTCGGGCCGCCGGCAGCCTGCTGCAGCCCGAGGGTGGCGCGCAGGTCGGCCGAGACCTTGGCGACGGCCGAGTCCAGCTTGTAGATCCGGTCCGGATCCGCCTTCAGCTCCGCGTGCAGCGCGGCGCGCGCTGGCGCCGGCATCGGGTAGTGCTCCTTTGGCACGAGGGCGCCGAGCGACTGCCAGATTGCGCCGCCGCGGGCGTCGAGTGGGAGGTGGGACAGGAGCAGCTCGATGACGCAGACGAGGAGGTGGTACACGTCGAGGACGTTCCCGCCGCCGCTGGCGCCGAAGACGAGGCACTTTGCGACGAGGAAAGCGCACCAGCCAAGCTGCTTTGAGTCGTCGCTCGTCGTTTGGTCGGCGGTGGCGGCGCCGACAAAGCCAGAGGGGAAGAGGGTGGCGAAGAGCTGGTCGTACTTTTTCCACGCGACCGTGGCGGCCATGTAGTGCTCCTTGAGCCGCCGCAGCGCCTCCGGAATCGGCTCGCCGGGGTGCAGCCGCAGGTGCTGCTCCTCTACGCTGCCGAAAAAGTCCTGCGGCACAGCAGGGGTGGTTGGTGGCCTGCAGCCGCGGAGCTGCGCAGGGCGGTTGGCGCGCGCGAGCCTTGACGCTGATCCCCGCATTCCGGACCAGCCGCTCGACGGGTGTCGGCTCGCCCAGCCGCAGGCCCGTCAGGTATGCGACAGCCGCAAACTGAGCGCCAAACGACGCGGGCGCCTGGAAGAGGCAGCCCCGGTGTAAGGTGGCCGCTCGGCGGCGGGGCGGGGCGCGCCGCATCGCGGCGGCGGCAGGGGTGCGGCGAGGGGCCGAACGGCGCGGGATGAAGAGCTGTGCGCTGCCGAGTGTGCCCCCCCCCCGCCGTCTGCGCCTGCGCGCAGCTCGCCAGGTTGGCCAGCTTGTCCCTCTGCTCGAGAAGCCCTCGGACCGCGGCCCAGCCCTCCTCGACCACCCGGGGGGAGGCGCCCTCCCCACAGACACGAACGAACTCCTGCTGCAGCTCAGACATTTCGCGCCTTGCAGCAGTCCTGCAGGACGGCGGCAGATTTTCCCGACTGATTTCTCCTCTCCCCTCCCCTGGCGAGGTCTCCCAAGCAAACCGGGTTTTTTGTCTGGCCGAGTCAACCCGAGCCTCGGCGAGACTGCGTCAGCTGTTCCCACAGCAGGCTGGAAGTACCTCGCCAGCCCCTCCCCTTCTTTTGATGACCAACACCGTCTCCCCCCTTACGCCGGCGCCAGTTATCTTCATCGGGTCGCCGTGGGGGGGAGGGGTGACGCATTTCGGACGCGCCTCGGGATGGGGAGCGGAGTGGCCAGGTCCCGCTCACCACGCCGCCACTGGCTCGAGCCCAGCGTCGTGGTAGAGCTTGTGCCGCCGCGCCGGCGCGCGCTTGCGCTTGCCGAGAAAGAGCTCCTGAGCAGCAGCCGACCGGTGGGTGGGCACGGGGCGGTGTGGTGCAGTCGGCGCATCGCGCGCAAGCCACGGGCGACCGAACGCGAAAGCGCGCGCCGGGGGGGGGGGGGTAACGGTGGTGCGGGGGGGGGGGTGCCCCCCTGGAAGCCCGTGCTGTGCGGTGCTCCATCTAGGGGAAGAGCTCCATCGCGCTGCGCTGCGCCCCCTGGTCGGGCGCCTCGTCGTCCGGCCAAGGGAACGGGACGGCGCCCTGCGCGGCCGGGTTCTTTTCCAGCACCTCGAGGGCGGGCCCCCAAGAGAACCGGCAGACCGACGGCCAGCTTACGGGACGGTTCCGAGACAGTTCCGAGGGAGCGAGTGGTCCTCGAGGCCCGGCGCGAGGGAGGGCGGGGGGCGGGGGCGGGGGGGGGGTTGAGGGGGAGAGGGGAATGGTTGGTGCTCGCGAGGAGGAGGAGGAGGTGGTTTGGGGGGAGAAGGGGGCGGGTGCAGGAGGAGGGGGCTCGCCGAAGAGCGGGTGCAGGTTGGCCTTCATCCACCGAACCGTCTCCTTGTCGCCCGGATAGCCGCACCCCCACGAGTAGTCGTCGCCTAGGGGCACGTCCTGGACGTGTCCACTGCCCTGGCGCCGCCGCCGCCGCCGCCCTTCGTGGCCGTCGCCCAAGCTCGGGTGCTCGAAGCGCCAGCCGGCGAGGATCGCGTCGCGCGGCACCTGACCGGGGGCGACGCCTCGGTCATCCATGATTCGCCTGGTGAGTGCTGAGCGGTGTCTTGTCTTCTGACTGTCCGTGCGTGACCTTGGGGGGGCGGGGCGGTGCTTTTGTGTGAGTGGTGAGTGGAGGGTGGGGCGAGGATCGCGATGCGCGGCGCCTTTGCGCAGATCGAGGCCGCCGAGACGACCGGGAAGATCGAGTCAGCCTTTTTGGCCACCGTGATGGAGAGCGACGGGAAGATTCCCTCGAGCTTGCGCTGGGGGAGGGGGTGGTGGAAGTGAGCAGGCTCAGCCAGGGAGAGGGGGCGGAGAGGGTCGGTGGCAGCATCCGTGGTGTGCATGGCCGTGGGCATGCTGGTGTGCATGGCGCCTGGTAGTGCTCCGGGTCGCCGACCGTGTCGACGTACAGGTGGCGGAGGTTGACGCCGAGCTCGATGACCTCACGCACGAGCCCGATGGCCGCGTCGTGCGACATCGCGTTCAGGTTGTACGGGCTCGGCCGCCGCAGCATCCCCGCCGCGATCTCCTGCGCGTGCAGCACGCGAATGCGCCAGCCGAGGAAGCCGGAGGCGCGCAGGTCGGCCCACAGCGCCTCGCGCTTGGCCTCGGTGAGGGTCTTCGAGTCGGCGAAGCCCATCGCCTTGAGCTTGTCCAGGTCGGCCACGCGGCAGTACGCGGAGCCGTACACCATCGGGCCGAGCGTCGGTCCGCGGCCCGCCTCGTCGATCCCCATCATCACCTCGTCCTGGGGCGCGGGGGAGCGAGCGTGGATGCGCGGGACGGAAGCCGGGGCGGGTGGGGCGGCCGGCGCACCTGGGAGGAGCGGAGTTCTTCGACGCAGCCATCCAGCGGAATGCAGCGGGTGGCGCTGCGGCCGGCCGAATCCGCCGCCACCCACTTGGGCGTGGTGCGGTCGGGGTAGCCAGACATGGCTCGCGATCAGGGGCCGGTAGCGAAAGTTTCGCCAGCTCCAGGGCCGGGTCTCTTTGCCAGTTTGCGGCCGGCGAGAGCGGCGGGAGTTCTGGTATAGTAGAAGAAAACGCAGTGGTAGTCCCAAGACGTTCAAACCTCAGTGGTGCTCCACAAAGGGCTCTTCAGGGTTCCGTATATTTGGGGGGTAGGGTAGGGTAGACTCCGCAGATCTGTGCAGACCCCCTACCCCCCTAGCCCCTACAGTTGTTTGTACCCACGCGCCACGGCACACATGCAGGCATACGTGCCGCCTAGTTTTGTTTGCGAGATTTTTAGCAATACCAAACAACTCTAACACTCACACGTCATTTGGGGCCTGGAGCCCTGTCCACGCGCGCGCGAGACGTGCAGACAGGGTTGCCAGGTGAGAGCGAATGGCGCGGTTCACGCCTCGCACAACAGAGAGAGAGATGCGCTCTGCATGGTGGGACATAAAAGAGAGCGAGTACTTGGGCGAGTAGGCTGTGCGGTCAACGCTGCCGCGCGCGACTTTGCGCGCGAGGCGGCGCAGCTTGAGAACGGCGGTGGGCGAGAAGCCGCCGCCGAACGTCTCGTGGAGCAGCAGGTTGAAGTTGTTGCGCTTGACAAAGATCGCGTCGTGGTAGAAACCGCGATGCGCCTTGACGTAGCCGTGGCCGGTCTTGTGGTCGAAGGGTTGGCCGGGCTGCCCGCGCGCCTTGCAGCCCATGTTTAGGCGGCGGGCCTTCTCTTCGGTGTTGCCGAAGGCGTAGGAGTGGCCAACGGAGGCGGGCGTGCCGCCACTCGAGGCGTTGCCAACGCCCGCCGAGGAGGTCTTGAGGAGGGGCGTCCAGAGCTTGACTTCATTCACCTCATCGCATCTTCCCGGGCCAGCGTGGGGTTCCGCGAGGTCGACCTTGTACCCCTCGTTGTACTGCCGGGTGAGCTCTGGTTTCTCCTTGTCACCGTGCACGACCGGCGCGTTGGCCGGGGCGCGCGTCGCGTCCGCCCAGGCGGCGAGGACGCCTTCGTGGGGCCGCCGGTGGTGGGCCTTGTTGTGAAGGTAGTCGCCGAAGAAATCGACTGGCATGCCCCGCTCGAGCGCGACCCGAAGGGTGGGAAGCGCCGCGGAGAGCCAAAGGCCGAGCTTCCGCTGGAGCTCGTCCTGGAGGGTGTCGGAGGAGAGGGCGGTGGCGTACGTGCCGTCGACACGGACATCGAGGGCCTTGCCGGCGAAAGGCGTTGAGGCGGAGATGAAGCGCGCGGCTTCGCGGTTGTTGACGGCGCTGTCTCCGAGGGACGGGTTGTTCTTGACGTGCAAGCTGCGCCTGGAGCCACGCGAGGTCGCGGAGCGCCTGGGGCGAGGCGTCGGCGCGAGCAATGCTCTCAAAGGACTTGCGGATGCGGTTGTGCGCAAACTCGAGAGCGTCGCACGCGACATTGGGCGGCGTGATGCCGGCAATGTACTTGGTCTTTGCGCAGGCAATCCGTTGGACGAGGTTGAGGCGGAGCTGCGAGGTGTTGGTGTTTGTGACGCAGTCAGTGTCGACGATCATGTCGATGACGTCGAGCGGCGCGAGCTTCTTCCTGAGGTGCGCGGTGAGCTCCTTTTTGCGGGCCTCAGGGTCGCCAAAGAAAGTACCGACGGCCTTGAAGCAGTCCACTCGCCCCGTGGGTTTGTTTTGTACTCTAATAGCTAGCTAACGTGCCTTTCATTTTTAGCTACCACCGCCTCTTCCACCTTTTTGCGGGGTACGGTAGGTCCGCCTTATTCGAAAGACACTCCTGCGTGTGAGTGAGTGAGTGACACACACACACACACACTCGTGTGTGAGTGAGTGTGAGTGTACACACACACACACACACACACACACACTCTCTCTCTCTCTCTCTCTCTCTCTCTCTCTCTCTCTCTCTCTCTCTCTCTCTCTCTCTCTCTCTCTCTCTCTCTCTCTCTCTCTCTCTCTCTCTCTCTCTCTCTCTGCTCACAGCTGCAGGCGTGAACAGACGCCGTCGTTGGCCACGGCGTACGTACACCTTACACCAAGTTTATATATATATGTCCTACCGAGGCGAGGATCGTCGCTGGCGTGATGAGCAAACGCGCCGAGTACGGACGCGAAGAGCGGCGATGGCGGGGCGAGCCGCGACGGCGGTCGCGATCGCGTGAGCCGCGGCGCGACGAGCGTTGGCAAGGTGAGCAATGGCCGCACCATGACGGGCGGCAACACGAGCGGCGCGGCTACAACGACGCTTGGTGCGGAGGTCGCGAGCAGCGATGGCACGATGAGTCACAATGGCCCGATGAGCGCGAGCAACGGCCGCATCATGACGGGCGGCATGACGAGCGGCGCGGCTACGATGACCGTCGGTGCAGAGGCGAGCGCGAGCGCGGCTGGCACGATCGGCGCGATGACTGGCACTGGTCCCACGATCCCAGGCGCGACCGACGCGGCGAGGGGCAGCCTCAGCGCAGCGATGGCCGGGTGGGACCGCCCATGCACGGAGTGCAAGGACGCGACGAGCAGCAGAGCCGTCGCCACGCACATGAGCGCCCCTCGTCTAGCGGCTCTGCTGCCGGTCAGCTCAACGCTAAGCAGCTCAGCAGCCACATCTCAAATGCTGGCAGCGCTGACGCATTGCTCGCGCTCTTTTCTGCCCACAGCGCGAACTTGAACCACATCCACGCTGCGAACCTGTGGAACAAACTGGGCAAGCAGCGCATCGAGCGGTGGCACGAGGAGCGGCTTGAGCAGCTGGTGCAGCGCACGCTTGACCTCGTCGCGTCATGCGAAGCACGCAATCTGGCGAACATCGCCCACGGCGTGGCAAAGTGCGGCCTGCAAGTAGGGGTTGTGCGTTCGCTGTACACGGCGATGGCGGAGGCGGCGGTGCGCGGCGGGCTGGCTGGCTTCAAGCCGCAGGAGCTGGCCAACACGGTGTGGGCGTATGCGACGGCGGGCGTGGCTGCGGACGCGCTGTACGCGGCGGTGGCGGAGGCGGCGGTGCGCGGCGGGCTGGCTGGCTTCAACGCTCAGGCACTAGCCAACACGGTGTGGGCGTATGCGACGGCGGGCGTGGCTGCGGACGCGCTGTACGAGGCGGTGGCGGAGGTGGCGGTGCGCGGCGGGCTGGCTGGCTTCAAGCCGCAGGCCCTGGCCAACACGGTGTGGGCGTATGCGACGGCGGGCGTGGCTGCGGACGCGCTGTACGCGGCGGTGGCGGAGGCGGCGGTGCGCGGCGGGCTGGCTGGCTTCAAGCCGCAGGCCCTGGCCAACACGGTGTGGGCGTATGCGACGGCGGGCGTGGCTGCGGACGCGCTGTACGCGGCGGTGGCGGAGGCGGCGGTGCGCGGCGGGCTGGCTGGCTTCAAGCCACAGAACCTGGCCAACACGGTGTGGGCGTATGCGACGGCGGGCGTGGCTGCGGACGCGCTGTACGCGGCGGTGGCGGAGGCGGCGGTGCGCGGCGGGCTGGCTGGCTTCAAGCCGCAGGACCTGTCCAACACGGTGTGGGCGTATGCGACGGCAGACTACTATCACCAGGCGCTGCTTGCCGACTGCTCGCGCGTGATCAGCGACTCGCTCGCGCGGGATCCGTCGAGGTGGGGCGTCGTGCGCCGCTCTCAGCTGCACCAGTGGCAGCTCTGGCTCTCCCTTGAGCGAGGAGCAGACGGGCAGCAGCACCTCCTCTCCGAGTCCCAGCGCAAGCTCTGCTGCGACGCCATGCAAGGCACCGAAGTTACGATCTCGCGCTTACAGCGCTCCGTCGCGGCTGCCCTCGCCGCCGTCCAGCACGGCTTCGAGGAGGAGCACCTCGAGCCGCGCACCGGCTACTCGCTCGACCTGGCGCTGCCCTCTTCACGCGTCGCTGTCGAGGTGGACGGCCCCTCTCACTTCCTGCTGCCCGACGGCCGGGGCGTGCGCAAACCCAATGGGCCAACGCTGCTCAAGCGGCGCCTCCTCGCGGCGGCTGGCTGGAGGGTGATCAGCGTTCCATTCTACGAGTGGGACGGTTTTGCGACAGCCAATGGGCAGCAAACCTACCTGGAGAGGGCGGTCGCTCCGCTGTTGGGCTAGGGCTAGTACTGTGCACGCACTGACTCCCGTAGGGCGGCTCCCGTGGTGTACCTGTGTTATTGGTCGAGGTCCCCCGTGTTCCTTTTACCCGTGTGGCGTGTGTTACCCGTGTGTTAAATCCTTTTACCCGTGGTGTACCTTTATCCTCGTCCGCTCGTGCCTGCGAGCTGTGACCTGTGTCAGTGGCGCGGCTGGGTCCTGGGTGCAGCGGCCGCGACAAAGGTGATGAGCCCCGGCGGCGCGGCACTCGAGGGGTGCCCTCTGCAGCGCCGTGCGCTTCAGAACGCGCAGGAGGGTAGAATCCTCCTCGAACCTTTTCCAAAAGCGGCGGTCCGCGTCGGCCGTGCCGCCGAGCTGGTCGCCGGCTCGGCGAGACATGCTATGCACGCCCGCGCGCGTGGCGGTTGGTGTTGGGTCTGTTAGGTCCGCGACGAGCTCCGCTGACAGCACCAGCTCCTTCACCTCCTCCCACCGCCGCAGCCACCGCCCGCCGCCCAGAGCCCACAGGAAACGGTAAGCGCCGAGCCATTGAGGGCGTACCAACTTGCTCACCCAGCCTATGCTATCACTATATCCAAACCCGCCCCGGGTGCCGCCACTCGAGGCGTTGCCAACGCCCGGCGAGGAGGTCTTGAGGAGGGGCGTCCAGATTGATTTCATTCACTTCATCGCACCCCCCCGGTCCCGCATGGGGTTCTGCGAGGTCAGTCTTGACTTGTACCCCTCGTTGTACTGCCGGGTGAGCTCTGGTTTCTCCTTGTCACCGTGCACGACCGGCGCGTTGGCCGGGGCGCGCATCGCGTCCGCCCAGGCGGCGAGGACGCCTTCGTGGGGCCGCCGGTGGTGGGCCTTGTTGTGAAGGTAGTCGCCGAAGAAATCGACTGGCATGCCCCGCTCGAGCGCGACCCGAAGGGTGGGAAGCGCCGCGGAGAGCCAAAGGCCGAGCTTCCGCTGGAGCTCGTCCTGGAGGGCGTCGGAGGAGAGGGCGGTGGCGTACGTGCCGTCGACACGGACATCGAGGGCCTTGCCGGCGAAAGGCGTTGAGGCGGAGATGAAGCGCGCGGCTTCGCGGTTGTTGACGGCGCTGTCTCCGAGGGACGGGTTGTTCTTGACGTGCACGTCCCGCGCCTTGACGAGCTCCTGGTGCGCGTACCAGTCCTTGTGATTCTTGGCGCCTATCCCCTACCCCTCCCCACTCTCGCCTTTCATTTGTGTCACACCACGCGGAACGCGCATCTCCATCGCTTCACGGTGAAGGGGGCCGCACCATCCTCGATCGTCGTGCAAAGCTCGCTTCCGAGCTCTCACGCCGCGCGTAGGGCCCTTAGGGGCCTAGAGAACACAACCCCCTCTCCTTTTTCTCCCAGTAAGCTAAAAGTACACTACTGGGGGAGTGCAAAAGTACGTCGCCGACTCCCTCTCTCTCGCCGACGGACATTGGATTCCGTGTCCTCAAGGCAGACGCGCTGACCTCGTCGGTGCCCCCCCCCCCGCTCCGCCACACAAGGGCCCTGCCTGGATCCCGGCTCTGGCGTTCGAACCCCGAGAGCAGCCCGCCTCAGAAGCTGGCCATCCTGCGTGCGCATGATCGGCGTACGCGAGCCTTGTCACCAATCAGACACGCTCCCCCCTCCCCCCCTCCCCTCCTCCAGAGAGTGCGGCGTGGTGCCCCCCTCTCGCCACTCCCATCTCTCGCACTCGCACACCCCATCGACCCGCCCATTGCAGTGGTGGCGCGAATCTCACTCACTGCTCGACTGCTCATTACACACACCTCAGCTCATCTCCTTTTTGACTTCACCACTCTAATTGTAGGTCGGCCTTCCGGATGAGAAGAGTGAGGATTGCTACATTCAATGCTACTCTGACAAAAGAAGCTGAGTCGCGCCGACGCAAAAATATGCCTGGCCATGTGCCGCGAGGAGCTGCGCAAAGAGTACGAAAATCGAAACAGGGACATTACGAGCTGAATTTAAGGCACTGCACGACGACGTATCGGGATTTGGCACGGCTACAAGTGAATGACGACCGCGGTACGTTCTGACGAGGTCTTAACTGTCACTCGACACTCCCACCCTCACTGGGGTGGGGCGGGTATGAGGGAGGCCCCCGAATTGAATTTTATAACTTCAACTGAACTAAAGAGGATGATGCACAAGGACTAAAGGCACGGCACGACAACTACTCACAGGTCTCCAGATTGCTGTAACGGTAGCGTTTGTCGGACAGCGTCAGCCGTCACCTCACGCCCCGCCGCCCCTCCGCGCGCCCGCGCACCCCCTACCCCCAGGTGCCTCCAGAAGCCGTAACACGTCACCTCACGCTGCCCCTCCGCGCGCGCGCCGCCCCCGTCTCATGCAGCGGACACAGACAGGTCCGCCGTCGGTCGTTGTGGATTCGTTCGGGCCGAGAACCAGCCCAGAGCCCTACGCAATCTGGGGCGTGGGGGGGCCACCCCCTACCCCCCTACCCCTGCGGCGGCAGAGCCGCCGGCCTCCCACTTTACCAAATCCGCGGAGCGGGGCGAACACGTACAACCCAGGCCGCGCCCCCTGCCCCCCCCCCCCCCCCCCAAAACAAACAGCGGAAGCCAAAAGTCGTTCATGGCGACGCGCTGGAGCGGCGACGGCGTCCGGCTGTGCGGCACTCCGGGCTGCACGCTGGCCGACTTTCACGCCGGGCCCTGCTCCAACGCGGCCTCGCTCGGACGCCGCCGCGAGCACAACATCAAGCTGCCGTACAATGAAAAGGCGGCGCAGCAGCTGCTGCGGGGCGAGGCGGCGGCCATCAAGGCATCGAAGCGGGAGCAACGCGAGCGCAAGAAGCAGCAGCGGCCCGTCGCCGCTGAGCGGCCAGTCTCGCCGCCGCCGCCGCAGCAGCGCTTGCCGAGCGGCCTCGCACGCTTCTACCACCCGCTCGAGTGGGGCGTGCCGCTGCGCGAGGGGCCGGTGGAGGCGGACCCCGTGCCGCCGTCGTGGCGGCACGAGGCGGACGCGTGGCAGCTCGAGCAGGCGGCTGACCGCATCCGCAGCCGCCGCGGCGTCGGCGAGGCGGAGGCTGCCTTTATGGATCTGTGGAACGGGGCGGTGCAGCGGTCGGAGCGCAGCCGGCTGGTGAGCGACCGGTGCCTGCCCGCCCTCTGCCGCGCCTTCGCGGTCCAGCACGCCGCCGAGCTCCGCGGCCTCGCCGCCCCCTTTCGCTCCCACCTCGAGGTCCTCAGGCAGCACAACCTGCTGCACCCGGAGGATGTGCGTGACTGCCTCGTGCTCTCCTCGCCCGACGCCGCCGCCGCCTCTCCGTGCGCCCGCTGCTCGCGCCCGCGGCACGAGCGGCACTGCCCCCTCCACGGAGTCCGGCGCGGGGCTGCTTGCTGGCCGACGGCAAACGGGGCCGGCGGGACGTCGACGGTGAGCGCTGCGGACGTGCTCACCATCGTGGGCAAGGAGTGTGAGGTGTGCGGCAGTCCGCGCGACGCCGAGAGGATGCTTCTCTGCGACGGCTGCAACAAGGGCTTCCACCTCGGCTGCCTCTCGCCGCCGCTCGCCGCCATCCCGGAGAGCGATTGGTATTGCGCAGCCTGCTCGCCCCCCGCCGCGGCGGCTGCGCCCAGCGAGGCCGACGGGCGAGGCAAGAAGCGGAGGGTCGGGTGACTGACCCACCCTCTGACGGCGTCACGGCGCGCTCTCACTTGACGTACGTATGGATGGCCACATCGCATTTGTGTGCGTCCCGGCAGATATCTCACTCTCCCTCGAGCACTCTCCCCTTTACGTCTGTAGACTGTACTGAGCCTTTAGAGAGAGCCACGTGTACGTGTAAGCAATCGCCTCTTGTGTAACGACAGAGTCACAAGAGAAGTCAGATCTCAGAAGAGACCGCGGGGCGTGCGTACGTCCTGGACCTCCTGGTGTGGTCCACGCCCGAAAAATAGAGCAGAGCCGGAGAGCGAGCGCGGCCGCCCTCCGCGAGGACCTCCGCACCCCGTCGGGTGGCCCGCTCCCGGCGCGGCCGGGGGCAAGTCGTCTCTCACGCGCCCATGCTCTGTGGCTCGGATACGCGCGGTTGACGTGGGACGCGTCCCAAAATCTTAGACGAGGGTCCAACGCAAGATGGAAACGGCGGCCTCGAGCGCCGCGATCCCTGCCGGAGTCGACCCCGTGTTCGCGGCGCTGCACCGCTTCAACCGGGGACAGTACGACGCGTGCATCTCCCTCTGCACTGCGCTGCTGGGCGAGAATCCGTACGATCAGGCCGTGTGGTGCCTCAAGTGCCGCGCAATGACCATGCAGGCGTTCATCGACGACCTCGACTTTGAGGAGGAGGCGACGGCGGACGCCCTGCTCGACGAGAACGCCACAGCCGCACTACCGCGGCCGGGCACTTCTCTGACGCGTCCCATGACCCAGTCCAATGCGCCTGGCCAGCCAGGCCTCGGCATGCGGCCCGTCTCGGCGAGCGGACGGCCGCTGTCTGGGTTCGCGAGGCCGGGGACGGGGTCGGCTCGTCCAGACTCGCGAGTGGGGTTGTCAGGCGCGCCGGCTGGGATCCGCCCCGGCACGTCGCGACCGATGACTGCGCTCGGTCGCTTGGTGCGTCTCGGGACGGCCTCACTGGTGGCGGCAGCGGGTGGGCCGTTCATCAACGTGGACCGGCTTGACCTGAGAAAGTACGCGCAGCGACCGGCACTGTCGCGCGCGCTGTTCGAGTACCTGCTGTATTTCGAACACAGCCCCAAGAAGGCGCTCGAGCTCGCGGCGCATTGCACCGCCGCCGCGGGATACGAGGACTGGTGGTGGAAGGAGCGGCTCGGCAAGTGCTACTACCAGCTCGGCCTCTACCGGGAGGCAGAGCGGCAGTACGCGGCGTCCGTCAAGACGCAGCCAATGGTGGCGTCGTACCTGCAGCTGGCAAACGTGAGCCTGCGCCTTGACCAGCCAAAGGCCGCGCTTCTCATCTACAAGCAGGGCGCCGAGAGGTACCCGCACGACACGGCACTGCTGCTCGGCGTGGCGCGCGTGCACGAGGCGCTGGGTGAGCTGCCGCTCGCGGTGGAGAGCTACAAGCGGGTGGCAGGCATGGATCCGTCCAACGTCGAGGCCATTGCGTGCATTGCGGCTAATCACTTCTACTCTGGCCAGCCCGAGCTGGCGCTGCGTTTCTACCGCCGGCTATTGCAGATGGGGATCCGCAACACTGAGCTGTGGTGCAACCTCGGCCTGTGCTGCTTCCACTCGTCGCAGTACGACATGGCACTCTCGTGCCTCGAGCGCGCGCTCTTCCTCGCATCGGACGACGCCATGGCCGACGTGTGGTACAACATTGGTCAGGTGGCGATCGGGATCGGCGACCTCGGCCTCGCGTACCAAGCGCTCAAGGTTGCGATCTCGGTCCGCCCTGCCCGCCCCGCCCGATCGGCCTCGCCTGCCAGGGGCCTGCTACCCCCTCCCCCACCCACCCACCCCACTAGAGGGCAGTCGCGTCGAGCTGCCGCTGTGAACCGCAGGCCGACTCGAACCACGCCGAGGCCTACACGAATCTCGGGGTGCTCGAGCTGCGAAAGGGCAACGTCGAGGCGGCCAGGGCAAACTTTCGGACCGCGCAGACGCACGCGCCGCAGATGTACGAGCCCTTTTACAACGGCGCGCTTCTTGCCTACAACCTCGGCGAGTTCCAGGAGGCCTTCGAGCTTGCTCAAAAGGCGCGGGATGCCTTCCCCGACCACACCGATACGCTGGAGCTGCTCGGGCAGCTCAACCAGCAGTTGCGGCTTTGAAACGCGTGAACCGTGACAAGTTGTGCTCAAGCTCAAGCTTAGCAGGGCTTTGAAGGTAGCAACACGGTGCACAGTGTTGAGCGACGGCGTGCGACACCGTGTGTGTGTGGACAGACCTCTCTCTCCTCGTCTCTCTCCGGGACTGTACGTGCTCCGTCTTTACTACTTTTATCTTTTTCCACTGCACACGAAGAGCCGGCTCGTACGGCTTTATGATTGTGAACTGTCGAGCGAGACTATGGAGAGCGTGCCGAGGCAGGCTCTGGGCGAGGAGCCGAGCCTCGAGCTCCGACGAAAGAAAGAGATGCCGATTCTCCCTGTGGCACATGACGACACCCCTCGACGACTAGTTGCAAATACGGGTGGTGTGAACATGATGAGCACTTGATGAATTTTGATGTTTTTTTGTCCGTGTTGCTCCCAGCGCCCTCGCCCGCGCTCCCTGAGGCCATGGCTGGTGATACTAGTACGGGGGGCTACCTGGCTACCGCGAGAGCGACCCAACTCGTCGACATCGTCCGATGATGGTGCCTCAAAGTCAGCCTTCGGAGGCTATCGTCGCGTCGAGCCGGCGGTGGCCGTGACATGTGGTTCCACCACCCCTCGCAGGCTTTGCCTCTGACCGCCACCGTTCCCAGGCTGCCTAGTGGGATGGAAAGGAAGGCTGGGCGAGCATATAGAAGCGTGCTCGACCTCGTCGTGGCAGCCTGCACGGCAGCGCTGGCAGGCGCGATGAGCGTCGTGCCACCTGACCGGAGACGGGTCGCAGGCGTCGTAAGAAGCGCGTCGAGACCGTGTCCTGATGCGCTCTGCACGGGTGAGTCACGTCGGCGTCAAAGGAGCAACGTGCGACCTGTCAGAGCTTGGTCTCCGATCTCAGCGGCGCCGAGTCGCCTTCGGTGGCGACAGCTAGGATGCATCTCCTCCGTCGTTTTTCGCGCGATGGCCCTGGGAAGCTGGCGGCGCACGCAGGCGGACCTTGTGTGTGCGCGGAACGCTTAAAAAGTGGGTGCTCTACGTCACTTTTTTTGAGTAGACTAGCAGGTTGGCTCGCTAGTCGCTCGCCGGCCCGCGCAGCACGCGCGGGCCTTTTTTGTGGTCGGATGTTGGTCGTCTCGAATTTGATTGTGGGCAGGGCGTGAGAAAGCTGGACGGCTCGGTCGATGCGAGCCACCAGCTCGTGAGCGACGGGCGCGACGGGTTCCTCGGCGTAGGCTTGGGCGTGGTGAGCAGCGCCGGCGAGAGAGGGACGGCATGCGGCTCCCAAACGAGCCGCACGGGCTTCATCTGGGCCGCCGAGGCCACCTCCTTGGTCGCGGTGGCGGGCGTGAAGGCGAGGTGGGCCAAGGCAAGCGCTGAACGTGCCGTGCCGCCTTGCGCCCCTGAGGAGGGACGAGTGTGTGGGGTGCCACGGGCGGGGGGGAGCGGTGAGAGGAGAGCGGTGGGCACCCCCACGAGGGGCTGCGCTGACGCCGCCTGCCACCCCACGCACGCCACTGACGCTGTGGGGGCGGCACGATCGAACGCGCTGGTCGGGCGGGCCGTCTGAGTCGCCCAAGCGGTGCTCTGCCGGCCGGTGGACGCGAGGGTGGCCCAAGAGGGCTCAAAGTACGGAGCCGATACCCGGCCGTCCCGGACGCCTGGCACGCGGGCCAATGGTCCAGCCGTCCTGTGCATGGCTGGAGCGAAGGAGGGAGAGCTCAGGAGGGCGACGGGGCAGGGAAGGGGGCGATGCGATGCGGCGAGGTCTAATCGGCGGCGTGGATAGAGGAGGTGCCAAAAGGCGACTATAGAGAGGCCTCTACGGGTGATATAGTGCGCCATGCCGGCGGGAGAGGTCTCTCACCGCCCCCCGGGCCGTCTCGAAGGGCCGTGCAGCCCACGCCACGAGGCGCTGCTGGCGGGAGCCTGGAAGGACTTGGCCTCGTTGCACCGCGCCGCGTTGATTCGCGACCACCGTCGGCCGCGGACGGCGTCGGCGTGGCGGCCGCGGGCGCTCGCGAGACGCGCCGCTCTGCGCTGGTTCGGTTCGTTCGACTCGTTGTGCCGCCGCACGCCCGGCGGCCGCGGGTCCCAGAAGTGGTTGCGCGGGCCTCTTCCTTTCGGCCGCGGGACGGCGTCGGGCACGTCGTCGGTCGCAACAGCGGCGCGGCGAGCCGCGGCACGTCGTTGCTGGCGCTGGTGGTTTGAGGTCGGCATCGTCCAGAGCTCGGTCGACGAGTCTAGAGCTTCAGCTGGTCGGGTGCCATGTTTGTGCGGAAAGTGGCAAATATAAGTGGTGCAGAGATTGGGTATTTCCACAATCAAATCGTCCGTGAAGAGTGCTTGATTCACGGACAGCGAGGCTGCCCGCATGTCAATCGTTGCCCGCAAGCGGAGCTCCCCACCGGCGGGTTTGAAGACACTGAGCCGAGCGCGCCGGCGGCGGACGCCGGCGCGCTCGCTTCGGCGGATGGCTGAGCGGCACAGTTTCTGGCCGCCCGGCCTGCGAGCAGTTGCCGCGAGACGATCGAAGGCGCTGAGTTCAAGCGCGCCGCCATGCCAGATCTCGCCCCACGCCCCGACCAGACCGGGCAGTGCGTGCAGGAATGATACAGGCATGATGGATGGGTGTGGTGAGCACGCCAGCGGCACCGTTGCGCACTCTCAGGGTCGCAGCCGCCTATCTCGTGAGGGGCGTGGCTCGGGGCGGGTGCGAGAGAGTCGAGGAGCGCGGCGTGCGCGTGCGCGCGCGTGGTAAAGTCGGTTTACATTTCATCACTGGTATAAAAGAGAACCAAAACCGCACCCGCGCCGCGCGCACGCGCGCTCGCATCACCTCAACACTCACACAGCAAATCAAAGATGCGGGCAGGCGCCTCCGTTCGAGTTTCTTCGATCAAAAAAGGGACGGCAGCGAATCTCTGCACAGCTCATATCTCTTTGATCGTGCCGAGCTGGCCGTGACGGCATTTTTCGCAGTTTTTTGTGAGAACCGCACAGACTTTTGCAACTAGTCCGACACCCCTCGACACCGCCCGCGACACTGGCAAGCATGGTCTCAGCCTCGACAGGCCTCGACAGGCCTCGACAGGCCTCGACACCTCTATCCCTCGACAGCAACTCGACACCCTCGACACCGGGCCTCGACACCTCGTCCTCGACACCAGGGCTCAGCTGTGAACACATACAAAACTAGCAACACTTGTTCAGCTCCCAACGTTAGACAGGCTCTAAATCTCGCTTGATTTCACGAGCGTGATTTCTCCCTATCTTCCGAGGAGTTTTTGACTTTGTCTTTGAGTCGTTTTGGTCCTCTCGTTAAAATCTTGTATGCGTACCGTTAATCGCTCTGGCTGTGTCGCAATGGTTGGGACGGTGTGGGTCCGCGCCGCTTCACACGAGCATCGCCCGGCCTGCTCACGGGCGCGGCTCGCCCTCGCCTCCGCCTCCCGGCATCGGCAACTGAAGGAAGCGTACGCCCGCCTCGTCGGCGAGTGCGACGCAAGGGCCGAAGCCGAGCTCAGTCGGCGGGAGGAGCGCGAGCGAGTGAGGCGCACATGGCAGCAGCGCCTGGGCAACGGCGGGTGGCAAGGCGGTGGCTGAGGCGGTGGCCGCGGCCTCGGCGTCGACTGCGCCTGGCGACGGCGAGGCGTCGCCGGCCTTGCCGAGCTGCCGCAAGAGCTGCAAGCTCGCAGGTCCAACCTACACAGCGGTCCCCGGTTGGTGAGAGACGGCTTGGGTTGAGGCAAGGGGGCGGCGAGACGGGGGCGGAGGGGGAGCGGGCGGAGGGGAGAGAGGAGAGGGGAGGAGGGCACACGTCGTGCAGCCGCAACGTCTGCTTGGTGTCGAGGCCGAGGAGTAGTCGGCATGTCCCCGCGTCGGCAGCCCCGCCGCGCCTCTCCCCCTTGCCGCCCGGGTAGTAGTGCGGGCTGCTCCACGCCACTGCCGCGACCAGGGACGACCCAACATCGAGCCGAGCGAGCAAGTGCACAGGGCCGCCGCCGCCGCCGCCGCTGCCGCCACGGCGTAGCCCGATGAGCCACGCCCGGCCACCGCCGTCCAAGGCACCGACGAGAGAGCCGCCGCCCTCGGCGGGCGGCCCGACCTGGAAGAGGGTCGAGATGGCGTCCGGGGCCGGCCCCACAGCCTCGGCGGCTCGGCGCCGCCCGCGCCGCGGCTGGGGGGGAGTGGCGCGGCCCGAGGCGGGCCCCGAAGGCGGCTCGGAGGCGGCGCCCGAGGCGGTGCCCGAGGCCGCACGGGAGGCGGGACCGGGCGACCCCTCCGCATCCTCCACCGCGGCGCCCCTCTCTGCCGCTCTGTCAGGCCCAGGGAGGGGAAGGGTGCTCCACTCGACATCGGCGCCGTCCTCCAGGCTGCCGACTGCCACCGCGCGCTCGGAGCCGCCGCCGACCACGAGCGAACTCAACCGGCCCGCCGCGTCAGCTACGCCGAGCAGGGCAAACGGCAGCGCGGGCGCGCCGCTCACGGTGTACAGGTGGCAGAGCGACACGCCTCCCTCGCATGCCGCCGGTCGGACCTGCATCACCGCCACGCTTCCGGCCGCCGCGCAGAGCAGATGATCGCCGCGCGCCGCGGTGGTCCAGTGACCGCCGCCGCCGCTCAGCGCTGGCAGGCGGGCGACCTCGGTCGGCGGCCGAGTGCTCGGCCCCTCAAGCCACGCGCCGGTGGCAAACAAGGCGACGACCGGTTCAGCGCTCTGCCACAGCAGGAGCGCGCAGTAGTCAACCTCCAGCTCTGCCGTCCGCAAGAAGGCTGCGCCTTCGGCGCCCGGCCGGTGCCAGCGGTGAGAACCGTTCAGAGCGTGCAGCTCCACGGAGCCACCCTCAAACTCGGAGGCAAGTACAGAGCCCGCGCGGTCGACCGTGACCCGCCGCACGGCGCCTCGCAGCGCGACGGGAGCGCTGAGCATATTCAACTAGCAGGCTGGCTCGCTCGCCGGGGTCGCGCCTCGTTGATAAATAAATAACGCAGGGGGAAGCTCCCCGGCCCTGGATGTGCGGTTACCGACTGCACTCCAAGTGCTCCAAGTGCACGGGCCCAGCGGAGCTGGGAAGAGGACCGCCGCAAGCGGCGTGGCGTGGGTCGGTTGTGCATCCCTCCGGGGGCCCCTCTGCGCCGGGGAGGCGTTGTTGGAGGCTAGGACGCAAGCGTCCGTCGCCCTTTCGAGGGAGGGTGTAGAGGATGTAGAGTGTAGAGCGCTGTAGAGCTGTAGAGGTGTAGAGCGCTGGAGAGCGCTGTAGAGCGCTGTAGAGCTGTAGAGCTACATCCGCCGCGTGACGAACTGCGTGCGTTGTAGAGCGATGTAGAGGCGCTCTACAACGTGAAATCTCTACAATCTACTCAGAGCGGTGGTTGAGGCCGATTGCCTCAACTGTCAACCAGCGGGTTGACAGAGGTCTCAACCATCAACCAAGTGGTTGACAGACCCCTTCAACCTTCAACCACGCGGAATGGCTGCTCACACACACACCGCGCAAAGACTTCTGAACAGTGAACATTCTCTGTGAATTCATGTCGTCTTCTTTAGATGCTGCATTTGACGCGCCTTTTTCACGAGTACTTGCTTCAGCTACACGTACACGTGCGTGGATGGGAGAGGTGTGATGCCAAGCCCAGACGAGGAGCGCTGACAAGTCATCTCGAATGCCCCGCCACCGGGGGGGTCCCGGCCGACGTCATGGTCGTCCGGACGCGGCCCTCTGTACACGGAAACAGCTTACCGCAGACATTACCGAACTCAAAACTGCTTACCAAAGGCAGATACGAGCTCAGCTCAGTGAGATCTAGCAGCACATACCCTCAGTATCCAGAATAGTTAAGTCTGAAAAAGTCGGTCCGACCGCGCAGAGCGGTCTGGCTGTCTGCAGAGGCCAGAGCTTCCGTCCGGGCCTTGAGCTCTAGTCGCTCGCTTTTGCGTTTGGTAATAAAGCACTTCGACTTTGCGTTTCTTTTTTAGGTATTCCTTTAAAGTTTTGACCCCCCGCTAAACGCGCGAGGCGGTGGCGGCGGTGGTGCGGGGGATTGACAGGGGAGGCGGCGGCGGCCCGGCGGGTTCGGCTTAGGCCTCCTCTGTTATTGCAACAGCCCCGTCGGAGGTAGACCGCTCGTCTAGCCAATCAGCCTTAAGCGAGCGGTCTGGCCGTTGGAATGGCCGAGTTTGGTGTGGACTTGCGTCCTCGCATCGATCGTGGTTGTAGGGATATCGTTATGAACAACAATCACCACATGGGGAGGCGGCTGTCCCTGAAGGCGAACCTCAGTTACGAGCCACCCCCCCTACTTGACTCCTCTTTGGTCCCTGGCTTTCTGTCTCTTGCGCGCCTGCCGTCCAAGCTGTGCCCCCCGCATCTCGCCTCCTCGCACCCACCCCGGTGGGAAGGCGCCTTCGTGCCTTTCGTCCCCTGCAGTGCGTGCGCGCTCCTCCCCGTACGTCACCGGCCCCCCGTCCTCTGAGTGCTGTTGGCTCGCTCCCTCTCCCTGATTCATCGAGTCGCTACGTTCATTCTCAAATCGCCCCCGCTTCCTCGGCGGCTGTGATGCCTCGCCCTGTCGCCCTCTGCTTGTTCTTCATCTACGTCCATAACTGTAAAGTCGTCATCTGTTTGGCTGGCGTCGTTCGGAGGGCCCTCCTCGGATGGCCGCTCGCTTGGTCCTGGCTCTGTTGTGCGGTCGGGCATCTCTTCGGCCTCGCTCCTCCCTCCATCTTCGTCGCCGTCGGTGCTGTCTTCGGGGTGTCTGTATCCGTCCCCGCCGCCGCCTCCTTGTAGGAGTTCGAAGCGAAGTCGGTCTAGAAATCGTTCTGTCGCGATTCGGTTCCATTTGGCTCGTCTGGGTGTGCGTCGGCTGCCCTGGCTGCTCTGGCTCCCCTCGCTCTCGCCCCCCTGACTCTGCTGGCTGTACTGACTCTGGCTCCCCCCGCCCTCCGCCTCTTCCTCCGTTGCTACGTCGGGGAGCGCGAAGAACTCATCGTCGATAAAGGCCATCTCGTCGTCCGCCGGGGCGTTCTCGTCTCTCTCGTCGTCTCCCTCGTCTTCGTACGTCTCACTCACTGGCGGTTCGCTCTCCATCGGGTTCGTCGTCCCGCCTTCGGGCGTTGGGCCGTGGACTGCCTTGTCGTGCTCTGCCGTGTTCCACGGCTCGACCCCGGCTCCCTGCGCCTCGCGCACCGCGTCGAGGGTCCGCTGTGACACTTGCCTCTCGCGCCCGTGCCGAAACCGCAGTAGGCTGAGATGCCCGATCTGGTATGCCTTTGTGCCTTTGAGGGCTCGCGGGCCTCTCGGCACCCCCTTGTCTGCCCTCGGCTTGCGTGGCTTTGGGGCGTCTCCTCGTCGCTGCCCCTCTCTACGCCGCTCGTCTCGTACGCCGATGAGCTCTCGCGCCCCGTCCGTGGCACAGCCTCCCCTCTCGACACGAGGGCGAGCATCCGAGCCGCACCACCTTGGCGTTGCCGCGGCCGTTCAGCGCGGCCCGCATCGCCACGACGGCGTCGTTCCCTGTCCTGGCTTCGCCATATGTGTGTACATACACACATATGCACCAGGCTGGATTCGGGACAAGGGGTGGGTATGGTAGCTGTTTACCGTGTGAGGGCAGCACAGCCACAATGGTCGCCTTCCTCAACACGAAGCAGGCGTTCGACGACGCTCTCGCTGGCGCAGGCCTGGTCGCGATCGACTTTACTGCCTCGTGGTGCGGGCCGTGCAAGATGATCGGGCCGCGCTTTGAAGCCATGAGCACCTCGGGCGAATTCCCGTTCGTGAGCTTTTACAAGGCGGCCTCGCCCGCGCGTCTCGTGCACCGTCTCGTGCACCGCCACGTGAGTCAGCTCTGTCTGCCAGGTTGACGTCGACGAGAACCAAGAGGCGGCGGCGGCGTGCGGCATCCGGTCGATGCCAACCTTCCAGCTCTTCCGAGGCGGCGTCAAGGTGGACGAGTTCTCGGGCGCGGATGAGAATCGTCTGCGTGCCCTCCTCCGGCAGCACGGCGCGCCGCCCACCTCCATTCCTCAGCGCACCAAGGTCCGCGTGTTTGGGCTCAAGGCGCGGCCCGAGGTGAATGGCCGCGAGGGCGTTGTCGGCTCGTTCGACGCCGCAAAGGGTCGCTACGCAGTCGCTCTCAAAGAGAGCGCCGACGCCGCGGCTGAGACGCTCGCCCTCAAGCGAGACAACCTCGTGCAGCAGCTGCCCGTCGAGATCCGGATGCCCCAGGGCGGAGAGGCGCCCGAGGGACTGGCGGCCGCCGACCGCGCTGTCCTCCGCTCCTTCGACGCGGAGGCGCTGAGCTATTCGTGCACGCTGCAGCCGGACGGGCGCGCCGCGGAGGCTGTGCCGCTCGGCAGCGTGTTGCTGCCCACGGGGACGACGGGGGCGGTGATCGGTCTGCAGGGAGCCGCCGAGCACAACGGGAAGAGCGGAGTGGTGACAGACTACGACGAGGCGAGCGACCGCTACCTCGTGACCATCGACGCCTCGCTGCAGCTGCGGCTCAAGCGCGCCAACCTTCGGGCGTGAGGTTATGGTGAGTAAATATAAGTGGTCACACCCTCACATGAGATGCCAGATGGGTAAAAACTATGTGTATGTAGAAAGAGAGTGGACACCCCTCGACACTGGCAAGCATGGTCTCAGCCTCGAGCTCGACAGGTCTCGACAGGCCTCCAAGAATTTCGTCAAGCTCAAGGAGGGGGGGGGGGGGGGGACGAAAAAGAGAGGGTGCGCGGTGCGTCCTTATCTAAAATCCGAGATTAAGGATTCAGGCATCGCTTCAGTGAAGCCAAAGAGAGAATAGAGCACTTGGAGCACTTGGAGTGCAGTCATTACATGTAACCTCACATCCAGGGCCGGGTGGGAGCTACAACGTGTAAAGAAGCGCACCCAGCGAGCCAGATGATCGGCATCGGGCTACGGGCTAGAGAGCCCTGACCCTAGCTAGGGGGGGTGCGCGTTCGCAGGGAAAGGGCCGTAAAGTAAACACGGGTCTCCGAAGGTTGGTTCCGTGTACCGGGTTTCCCTGACGATTATTTTATGTGAGAACGGCACGGGACACGAGGAGGCACGCGGACCGACTCGTCGGTGACTCTGCTGCACGCCGTTTCAGAATTTTTCTCAGCGTGAGCGAGACGTGGAAGAGTGCCACCGTCGGGTAGGATACGCACTCGGCGGCACGAGGGCAAGGCTGGGCGTCCTATTTGTGCTCCCCTCCGTATCCCTCGCTCTCGGGCACTATTCATCTGACCACTCATCAGAGGGGCTTCTAGGCGATCGGCCGAGCTCCGGGGCAGGGCTGGGTAGGATGGGCTCGGGCCACTCGCCCGTGCGGGTGTATCCCCGCATGAGCCGGATGGAGGCCTCGACTGTCCCTCGCGGCAGGCTCTCGAGCAG
This sequence comes from Emiliania huxleyi CCMP1516, assembly GCF_000372725.1. Taxonomy (NCBI): domain Eukaryota; phylum Haptophyta; order Isochrysidales; family Noelaerhabdaceae; genus Emiliania; species Emiliania huxleyi. The sequence goes on along the minus strand of NW_005201392.1, from coordinate 184,051 downwards.
CTCGAGCAGCTCTCCCGCCGCCACCGCCGCGTCGTACTGCTCCTTCAGGCCGAGCGCGCCGCAGACCCTGCGGACCGCCTCCTGCTGCACCTCGTCCGGTAGATCCGTGTCATAGCCGGAGGAGTCGGCGGAGGACGCCCGCTTGGCGGGCGGCGAGTCCGGTGAGGGAGAGCGCGACTGGCGCGAGGGCCCGCCGCCGCGCGCCGACAGCGCGTTCTTGTCGACGAGCCGGGGTCCAGCATTGGCGCGGCCGCTGGCACTGCGGCCCTTGCCGCGCTGCTGCTGCCCGCGCTTCCTTCCCGGATTAGGGACAGTGAAAGTGCAGCCGCGCACTCCGCCGCCGCTGGGCGGCGGCGGCACGCGCGCGGCGGCGGCCGGGCCCGCAGGCGCGGCGGGCTGGCCTCCCGCGGTGGCACCCTGCGGGTGCAATGCGGCTGCGGCGGCGTACGTCATGCTGGTCGCCGGCTCCGCAGCTGGCGGCTCGGCGGCAGGGGCTGGCGGCGCCGCAGGGCTCGCGCTCGCGGGCGGCTCCGTGGCCTGCGCCTGCCGCTCATGGCGGACCGCGCGCTCGAGCTGTGAGTGCGGGTGGAGCTGCACAATGACGTCGCCGCTCTGCGTCGCGGTGAAGGATAACAGAATTAGGCGGGTACGCCGTAGTTGGTAACCTCCCGCTTAGAAGAAGCGAGTAGTAGCACACCGGTCGTAGGAGGTCAAAGAGTATACTCTCCGAGCAGCGCTCGGCGGCGCCGACGCGAGCAAAATGCCGTTTGAAAGCCATGCGTTCAAACGATGTCATAAAACAAAGCCATACATGGATTTTTTTTTGCATCACATCCACGCGCGCGACGCGCGCGCGCGCGGCGCGCGCAGGAGTGAGCGACCAGCTCCAATGTCGCAGCAACGCGAGTGCCTTTCCGCTACTGGTGCGAGCAATCCATCGCGGCCTCTCTCGGTCGTGTGCCTGCACGGCTTCGGCATGAGTGCTTCGACGATGGCTCATCAGATGCGAAGAGCCCGCGAAGCTCTCAGCGGCGACGTTCGCTTCACGTTCCTCGACGGCCCGCTCACCGTCGAGGCACGTCCGCTTGCGGGTGTTGTGCCTTCGCCGCCAGAGTCGCCCAGAGCGTGGTGGACTGTCGCTCGCGGTAGCGGCGGGGCGCGAGTCCTCCAGGGCGTGGCCGACTCGCTGCGCGTCATCTGCGCCGCCGACGCTGCCGAGCGCGCGGCGCACGGCTCTGGCTTCGCGGGCATCGTCGGCTTCAGCCAGGGCGCCGCTCTGGCTCACCTGGCCTGCTCGCTCCGGCGCGACGAGGGCCCGCTTCCCGACCTGCGGCACGTCGCCCTGGTCTCGGGCTACCCCTTCGGCGGCTACCTGCACGAGGACGGCGTCGTGAGAGCAGCCCCGACGGCCACCTCCGACCACTCCTTATCCTTCCCCCCCTCCTCCGCCTCCGCCGAGCCGTCAGGCGCCCGCCTTGGCGGGCTCGCCTCCCTACACGTCTCCGGCTCATGCGACCGGCTTGTCGACCCCGCCGCAAGCGAGGAACTCGCCGCTGCGTTCGGTGCCGCCGCACGCGAGTCGGTGCTCCATCGCGGCGGCCATTGCCTCGGCCCCGCCCTCGAGTTGCTCGTCGCGTGGCACCGCAGGCTGCTCTCGCCTCTCTGTCCCTCTCTGCCGCCCTCCCCGCCTCAGCCGCCTTCCCAGCCACCTCCTTCCCAGTCGCCGCCTCGGCCGCCTCCGCAGCCACCTCCTCCCCAGCCGCCGCCGCCCCAGCCTCCGGCCTGGGTGCACAGCTTCAACGCCGGTGTCGAGGAGGAGGCGGCGGGACGCACGCTCTCCAAGAGCTGGCTCGCCCTCCGCGCCGACCTCGCCGCCCTGCCGTGGCTGCTCGCCCGCCCCACAGACATCGTCGTTGCGCCAGAGCAGCGGCCCGCTTTCCTCAGCTCGCTCGCGGCCGCCGGCGTGCGCGACCTGCCCACCTTCGCGCCCGCACCACCCGCCGGCCGCGCGATCGCCGGCCAGCGGCCGTACGCCGTCGCCGGTCCGCACTTGCGCCGCTCCAACGTGGCGCGCTACCGAGCTGACGTGTCGGTATGCCGGTCTGTGGAGGAGGTGCGGGCGGCGGCCGTGGCGTGCGGCGGTCGCGCTGTCCTCAAGCGCGAGTGGTCGTGCTCCGGCATGGGGGTGCGCGTGTGCGATGCCGCGTCTCTGGCCCCTGGCGGTGCGGGCGAGCGATGGGCGCGCGCCGCCCTCCGCCGCGATGGAGTGGTGACCGTCGAGCCGGTCCTCGACCTCCTCGCCGAGTGCGCTGCCTCCGCGCTCCGCGCCGCGCCGTGTCGAGGCCGCCTCTTCGCACGGCTCCGCCTCTTCTGCCGCTCGTAGGTACAGCGCCGAGTGGATTGATGGGGAGCTCTGCGGCGTGTCGCGCTTCGAGGCGCCGCACATGCGCTGGTCGGCGACGCTGCTCGACCAGGAGCCGCGCCCGGCTGCGCCGCTTGAGGAGGAGCTCTTCGAGTTTGTGTTCCGCCGGCGCGCCGTCGAGGCAGCGCTCGATCCGCTAGACGTGCCCGCGACGTGCGGCTCGCGCACGTGCGGCGTGGATTGCGCGATCGTGCGCGCTCCCGGCGGCGCGCTGGCTGTGCGGCTGCTCGAGGTCAACGCGCGCACGACCATGTCGCACTACGCGCTCGCTGCTCGGCGGCGCGTACCGGGGGCTATTCGCTTCGCCGTCGTCCCGCTCTCGGAGGCGATTGCTCGGCCCGGCCTCGTACTGCTGACGGACGCGGCGAGCGCCACCCGTTTCTGCGCCGTGTTGGAGGTCGGCAGCGGCGGCGTGCCAAGGGCCGTGGCCGCGGCCGGTGGTTTGGCCGCGGTGGCAAACGAGGCGTGCGGCGCGCTCACCCGGCTCCTGCGGCCGAGCTGTGGCCGCGAGCCTCCTTGCCCCGGCGACGCCTCGGCTCTCCTCGCCACGGTGTGGCTGCCGACCATCGACGCGGCCAGTGGCGGCGACGAGGCCTCCGGGCCGGTGCGGGCGGTCAGGGGCCACTCGCTGCGCCTCCTCCGCGCCGAGGCGGCGCGCCTGGAGAGCAGCCACGCGGCCGCCGTCGCCTTTGGTCGCTCTGGCGTGCGCGTCTCCGTCCACGCGATCGCCGCCGCGCGGCTGGGCCCGGAGGCAAGTTTCTGTGACGCGGCCGGCCTCGAGGCGCTCCGCATGGGGGCCGACGCCGCCGCGGCACTAGCCGATTTGGTGGCCGGCGCCGGCGCCAACAAGGCTGCCGCCCTCTCCCTCAGTGGCGTGGAGGCGCTCCTCGCCGCCGTGGAGCAGCATGAGGCGTTCGTGGTCGGCCGGCGACGCGCACGCGCCGGCGAGGGGGCAGAGAGGGCAGTGGAGGAGCTGTGCGTCCAGGCTCGCGTGTCTTAGTCTCGGGGGGGAGAGGGTGGCACACGCGCCACCCTGGTGTCCGCGTGTCCTAGGCGAGCCGCGCCCTCGGAAACCTCTGCTACGGCTGGGACGTTGACGACGTCAAGGCTGCCGTCGGTCCTCACGGCGCAGCGGTTGTGGTGGCCGCTATGCGCGCGCGGCTCGCAGCGAGCGATTGCCGGTGCGACCGTGCCGCGAAGTTTTACCGGTGGGGGGCACACGCGCTCCGGAATCTCGTTGTGCGGTCCGTGCCGATGCAGGATGCGATTGGGGCAGCTGGCGGCGCCTCGGTCTTGCTGCAGGGCCTCGCCGTGCATTGCGCGTCGGCGAGGGCGCACGAGGCTGGGTGCAAGGCCGTCGCTTTTCTACTCAAGCACCACCCGCGGAATCTGGCGGCATGCATCGCCGAGCGGGCTCTCGAGCGAGCTGTAGCGGTGCTGCAGGCGCACGCGACGGATGTGGCGGCGGTGGAGGCTTCGCTCACGCTGCTGTGCTACGCCGCTGATTGCTCGTCCAAGGCTGACGAGGCGCCTGGTGAGGCATCGGCCACCGCCATCGCTGCCGTGTCTTGCGGTGCGCACGTCGCTGCGCTCGCTGCGGTGGAGCGCACCTTTGCTGAGGCGGCGCCGGTGGCAGACGCCGGCCGCCGCCGCGTCGACGGCGGTGGAGACGGCGAGGCTTTGCTTGGGCAGCCCGCGAGCCCGGGTGCCCTCGCTCGCTCCTGTCTCTGGCTATTTGCAACGTTTCTCGGAGCGCTCCTCGCCTCCGGGGAGGCGGCGTCCGCCGCGGTTGGGCTGGAGGCGCGGGTGAGGGCGCTTTTCTCCTCGCCCGCCGCAAGGGACGCCCAGGCGGCGCGGCGCAAGGTGCGAGAAGCAGTCTCCGCCTGCCTCTCGCGTCTAGACCGCGCAAGCCCCTGTCGATACACGGCCGATGAGGTTGCCCCGCAGGGGCACGGCCAGGGCTGCGGGAAGGAGAGGGTTGCATCGGGTGCGCCACGCGCTGTGGCGGGTGCAAGCGCAGCGGCTGTTGCGAGGAGCGGGGAGTCGTCCACCCCCAGCGCCGACGATGCCCCGCCCAGCCAAGCGACCAGCAAGGATTCGCCGGACGAGGATTCGGACGTCAACATCTCGGACGGCGATCTCGACGCTTGCGTCTCGGTCCTCGAACGGCTCTCAAAGGACCCGTCGCGGCTCTTGGCAGGGCCGCGGTTCCGGCGGCTGCGCAAGGCCTTTGGCCCGGTGCATGCGGCGATGAGTGAGCGCGACGCCGCCGCTCTGGAGAACGGGCGACGTCGTGCATTGCGCAAGGAGGACGAGAGCCGGAGGGCGCGCCAGGCCGACGCGGACCGGCGGCATTTGGACACCACGGGGCTGCGCCGTGGCCGCATCGAGCGGCTACGGGGGCTCTGTGAGGAGCCGGGACGGCTGCTCGCTCTTGGCGTGAGCGGCGATGGTGATGACGGCGGCATCGGTTGCCGTCGCTTGCTGTGCCAGGTTCCGGACGGCGCGGTGCGCGAGGAGGGCCGGTCTCTGGTGAGTGGAGTTGAGGCAGCAGCCGGCAGCGACGCCGACGGCGCAGTCGCGACGAACGGGCCGGAGTTGTTCAAGCCGCGGCAGTGCTACAGCTGCAAGGCGCGCTTCGGGGCGCTGCACCATTTCTACGCGCAGCTCTGCCCCAAGTGCGCCTCGCTCAACTATCGGATGCGCCACTGCACCGCCGACCTGAGTGGCCGTTATGCGCTCCTCACGGGCAGCCGCGTCAAGGTGGGCTTCGAGATCGCGCTCAAGCTGCTACGAGCCGGCGCCACGGTGGTGGCGACCACTCGCTTTCCCGCCGACGCCGCGAAGCGCTACGCCGCCGAGGCGGACTTCGAGGCGTGGCGCGAGCGACTGCACGTCCACGCGCTCGACCTGAGGGACGTCGTGGCGCTGGAGAGCTTTTGTGACTATCTGCGCGCGACGCTCCCGCGGCTCGACGTTGTCGTCAACAACGCGTGCCAGACGATCCGGCGGCCGGCGAGCTACTACGCGCATCTGCTCGCGTTTGAGGCCGAGGTCGAGGCGGGCCAGGCTGGCGCGCCCCTCGCACCACTCCTTGCGCAGCAGGCGAGCCGGCGAGAGGGGAGGCGCCAGGCGAGGGGCAGCGCCATACGCTGGACGGACGAGGGGCGGGACGACCACGATCCACCGACCCCGACACCCGCGCAGCTGTCGCAGCTGCACCTCACGACTGAAGACGCCGCGACGGCGGTGTCGCCTCTCGGCAGCGGCGAGCAAGGAGGGGCGGTGCTGCCCGCCGGACAGCTGGACGTGAATGGGCAGCAGATTGACTTGCGCGCCACCAACTCCTGGCGGCTCAAGCTCCCCGACGTGTCGACGCCGGAGCTCTGCGAGGTGCTCGCCATCAACACGCTCGCGCCCTTCATCATCAACGCGCGGCTGCAGCCACTGCTCGCTGCGGCGGCCGACGCGGCGGGCGCCGCCTTCATCGTCAACGTGTCTGCGATGGAGGGCAAGTTTTATCGTCACAAGACGGCCAACCACCCGCACACGAACATGGCCAAGGCGGCGCTCAACATGATGACGCGAACCTCGGCAGCGGAGCTGGCCGCCAGTCACCGCATCTACATGACGGCGGTCGATACCGGCTGGATCAACGACGAGAACCCTCGCGAGCGCGCAGCGAGGACCGCCGAGACGAGTCACTTCCAGACGCCGCTGGACGAGGTGGACGCGGCAGCGCGCGTCCTGCATCCGGTCTTTGAGGGCGTCAGCACGGGCGAGACGCCTCTCCATGGCGTCTTTCTCAAAGACTTTGTCGAGACGGAGTGGTGAGTGCGTCGGGATCAGCCCCTCTGCGTGTCTTGACACACTTGGCTCTTGTGTCTCTCTACGTTATCGGTCGCGAGGCCTCGCGGGAATATGGCCAGAAAACACGCGTGTCGAGGAAAACTTGTCGCGCACAGTGCACAGAATTTTTGGCGCCCGGGGCGGGGCTGGACTGGTATGTGGTAAGCCCTTTAAGCGCGTAAGCGCGGCTAAAAGGAAAAAGCCGTCAGTGCAACAGTTTGGCCCGGGCCCCGGCGCTGCTTGCAGCGCTCTGGCGGTGGTGTGGTGGCGGCGCTCCAAGAGTGGCCTTGGGAAGAGGTTCCCCCCCCCCCCCCCCGCGCGCGCAAGGGCCAAGGCGCGAGACACACTCTACGTATCTAGTACCCTCGCACGACCCAACCGGGCGTACCCTCTCGATCACCCGCGCCACCTCCTTGTCACTCGGCTGCGCACCCACGCTCCACTGGCCTCGCTCGTGCCTGCACGCATTGTACCAGCGCCGCAGGGTGCGCGCGGAGTCGCAGAGCTGCCACTGCCCGGCGCTGCGCGGCGCAAGCGCGTTGATCTTCTCCTCCTGTGGTGGCGTGGCGTGCACGTGACCTCTGGCCGCCCCGTTTGGGCGGTGCCGTTGGGAATATTTCAAAGGGGAAAAAGCCTGCAAAATCGATGGCGTCAATCAGCTCTCGGCGTCGCACCATCTGGCTCGCACTGATCGCGCTCTGCTCGGTCCTGCCTTCGATGTGCGCTTCAGTGAGCGAATGCGCGCTCATCTCGACCCCCTCTTCGACGCATCGGAGGTGCACGCACGTGATGGCAATCGACAATCACGGCCCCGGTCCCGTCACTCAGGTTGCTCGTGTTCACACCGTCAGAACTCAGCTCCGCTAAGGATTCAGGATCTGAGACTTGGGCATCTTCCACAACTTTTATAGTAGAGCACAATGGCACCCTTGCATCTAGTGCATCACTTCGTTACCGGACCGTACCGGAGACCCCCGTTTTCGGCCGCCGCGGCCGGAGAGCACCCCCGTCAGGGGCCCGTCCGTCGACTACCCAGGGCCGTCGAGCGCCGCCGTGTACCGGTTGCTCTTCGGATGTACTCCGCCCGCAGTGGCGAGCAGGCATAGGGAAATTGCTGTCCAATGCATCGCGCACCCACACCGCCCGTCGAGGAAAAGCATTTTCATGTACGCGGCTCTTACGAACCCGAGTGATGAACTGCTGACAGGGTTTGCGATGAGGCGCGATCCGAACGTGGCATTCGGGTGATCAGATCACTACCGCCGAAGCGCAAGCGCTTGGAGCAAGGGAACTGCGACGTATCGTCCCAGACTAGCACCCCACCTCGCGGGCCGGTCTTCTGGCCCAGCGAGGCTGCTGCGATTTTCGTGTTATTGAATGAAATCCCTGTGCGGTGGCGGCGTGCCCATACATCGCTTGTTGATGACTGATGAGTGCATTGGACGCGCGAGAGGAATACGCGAGGGTATGAATGAGAGCCTCACGCTCGGGAGATTATTTTCTTTGTGACCGCGCAAGATATAAAGGGTGGCTAAGGGCTCTGCCCGCAAGGCGCCCGCGTCGCAGACGCGGTACCATTGACAAATCTGCAATATACCCCCACACGAACAAATAGCAAAATCCGAATACCGTGCAGAAACCATGTGATCTGGGCCGTGCAAGCCTTCAACTGGTGCCAAGACATTCGTGAAATTGAAGCCAAGAACGTCCGCCAAATCCGTGCTTTCGGAGCAACTGGGAGGGAAAGCCGCTGATCGAGCCCAGCGTGCCCGCGGCCGCCTCCCGCGCAGCACCGCCGCTGGGGACGACACGCTGCGGAATCGGACCGAGCCCATGCACCGGGCAAAGAAGGACACTGCAGAAGTCGGTTGGAGAGGCAGCCGGCGTCTGCCGTCACAACGAGTCCCAGCGCTGGTTGGACATGCGCGTCGGCTCGCCCGAGGACTGCTGTCGCGACCCTCCCGTCGTGCCGCAGCCTCCGACGAGCTCTGCAACCGAGGAGAGTGAGGGTGCGCCTCCCCTCACTGCTGGCCTGGCTGCGCACCGCCCCACAAAGCACCCCCTCGAGCAAGTACAAGTACAAGGGGGCGACCTTCTCCAAGTCGTCAACACGCCCGGCGGCTCCGACAAGACTTTAGCCTTGGCCACCCTCCTTGCGGAGCAGGAGGAGATCCGCTCTCGGTCGGCAACGTGGCAGCTAGTCGAGGGACTCGGTAGTTGTGACCCCCCTGAGTGAGTGAGGACAGGAGAGAGAGAGCTTTTGTGGTGTTGGTGTACGCAATAACGGGACAGGGTAGTCGTTCTCTCTAGCTCCCCTTCTAGCTCTTAGCATGAGCTGCGCCCTGTGTCCGACCGACCCCTTTTGCGCAGCAACACCTTAAACTTTTAGGCCCTCCAAATTCGGGTCGGAGCGTACGTGCGGAGTGGGCCCCGAGTTTGAAAAGGGCGACGGACGCTTGCGTCCTAGCCTCCAACAACGCCTCCCCGGCGCAGAGGGGCCCCCGGAGGGATGCACAACTGACCCACTCCACGCCGCTTGCGGCGGTCCTCTTCCCAGCTCCGCTGAGGGCCCGTGCGTTATTTTGCCCACCGCTATAATATACTCGTTTATTCACGAGGCGATCCCAGGGAACCGTAGGTTTCCTAGTGGCGTGCTGTGAACAAACAGCGAAGAAGACGCCTGTATTTTGCCTGTCCGGAACGTCCAAGTTGCCCGCCTACAAGGACGCGGATCAAGCAAAGGCTACTCGAGCACATGCCTTCCGCCGGCTGCGAGTCCCACCGCCATTCTGACGTGCATTCAAGGTCGGCCGCTTCCGAAGGAGTGGCACAGACCAGCGCCATCTCGCAGTTCATTGACTCTCCCCGCCATTCTGACGTGCATTCAAGGTCCTCCGCCGCGTCCGACTTGAAGTCGGGAGTGGCACAGACTATCGCCATCTCGCAGTTCATCGCTGCCAGTGCCGCGCTGCGCCCTCCCCGCTCGGTACGGCGAGGATTGCGGGTGAGCGATGCCTTGGTTCGATGGCGGTCTGCCTTTCACACTAATCCAGACCGCCTGACTGAAGAGGAGAGGGCGAAACTGCACGCGAAATCAGCGACGGTGGAGCACATCGACGCGTTTATCAGTCACAGTTGGGCGAGCAGCGGCCGAAGCAAGTGGCTTGCTCTCTCGCTCGAGGAGACTGGCGCCGTCCCAATGGCTGCGGCAATGGTGATCACGCTCGCAATGACGTACATCCAGCAGACGTGCGGTCTGCCGGGTGACATCTGGGCGACGTGGGCGCCGGATCGCGTAGATGGCGACGAACCGAGCTCTCGCGTTGCCTTCTCGCCCCTGGTCTTTCTGTCCGGGCTGGTATGGACATTCATCGGGCAGCTCCTCGAGCGGCACTTCCAGCGCCTCTGCGGCGCGATGGGCGCCTGCGAGCGCATCCACCGCACGCCCATCCCCACCGCCTTCACGCGGCACTGTTCGCGCTTCCTGATGGTCTGGTGCGCGCCACGCACGCCCATGTCCGAGCTCGACTCGTTCCAGGGGATGCAGCCGATCTCACGATTGCATCAGGTGCAACGCGATGCCGTTTGTGCTCTGGCCAATCGTCGGCACTGCGACGCCGCTGGCGGCGACGTTCGTGGCATGGGCCATGTGAGCCGCGCCCGGGTCGGCCCTGCCTTACCGTGCATGAGGCCGCACCTCTGTCGCGCAGGCTTGGCACCGAGGACATTGGCGTGCAGGTGGAGGAGCCGTTTGACGTGCTGCCGCTCTTCCAGTACTGCCAGGGCATCGCCGCGACGTGCGACGGGATGGTGAAGGGTGCGCATGCCTCTTGCGCTGTTTGCAGGCTTTCCCTGCGCTTACGAGCGCGCACCGCCCCCTTGCTCTCGCAGATGCGCACAACGACCACATCACTCTCTCCAAGGATCTCGAGGTCGAGCGCACCGGCCCGCAGATCCTCGTCGAGGACATGGGGGCGCTGGAGGCGAGCTTCAACATGCGGAATGCGGCGCAGAAGCTTTGATGTGCCCGCCCTGCCTTGCACTGTGGTCGATGCCCGCCACTCGCCTCGGGTGGCGCACGACCTGCGCTTGAGAGCTGTCTCTTCGTCTCTTGGGCGAACACCGGACTGAGCCGGACTGCGCAAGCCGCCACAGCAACGGTCAGCGCCAGCACATGCCAGCACTGCAACTGGCAACTGCTGCTCTACCTCGGCCTTCCACGAGTCCGCCGCCGCCGGGGTGGGCGCGGCCGCTTTCGACGACGTGCCGCGCGACTTGAAGATGTAAATGGCGATGCCGCCCGCCACGAGGCTCGCGCCCGCCTTGATTGCCGAGGAGTCTATCATGTGAAGAGAGTCGGCACCGACGGGCGCCGGCAGTACCCCCCCCCCAAAAGAATTTAAACAAAACAACTCTCTCTCACAGCAGACAGGCGTCTGGGGGGGCGACCCCCCCATCTTTGTTTACCGAATGCGTCTCTGGATTAGAGTGCGTCTAGTAGGCCTCCTACTTAGACGCTCGCTGTCCTCGGTATGCTCGAGCATCCTAAGATGCGCGAGTCTATATTAGTTGCTCCGCGCATCCCGAATTGCTCGCGGCATCTCCGATTGGCGTTGCTGTCTCAAAAGACGCGCCGTGCATACTGTGAACAGCGCGTGTCTCAGAAGACGCGCGCATATTTTGAACAGCGTGTGGATCTCAAGAAATACACGCACGTATAAAAACAAAACGAAGAAAACGAAAACTCGGTGTGGCGAGCGCTGCGCGGCGGGCCGTGCCCCCGGCTGTGCGCCGCGGCTGCTGCGCTACTACTCGCACAGCCGCGGCGCGCCCACCCGAGCACTCGTGGGTGGGCGCCCTATAGCCTCTCCGCGCAACGTGCTGGGGCACGGACAGCGGCTCTCACGTGTGGCAGCGGCAGCAGGCCCACCGCTGCACCGACTCACACTGAACAGCACGCACAGGACACAGTCACAGAACACTGCCCCTGACGCCACTCACGGCCACGGGCTACTCAGACTTGGACACAGGCACCTCGCTTAGCACTCCGTGCACGTGGCTGCCGGTTGCCGTCACCAGCGCCGCTTCCTGCCCAGATCAAACACCTGCGACGTGGCGGAGGCGATGAGCGGCCCGCGGTCGCCGTGAGAGCGCGCGTGGTGGGCGACGGCTCACCGATCGAGCGGAAGCGGTCACGCTGTGGGGGCGGCGGAAGCGGTCACGCTGTGGGGGCGGCGGCGAGGCGGGCAAGCCACCCGCAGATCCCCAGAAGGACGCCGTCGCGAGGTCGAGGGCGGGCGGCGGGGGCGGCGAGAGCGAGGCGCGAGGCGCGAGGCGGTGTTGGCGGCGGCGGTGGCGCGGGCGGCGGCGGTCACGGAGCGGGGGCGAGAGGGTGGTGGCGAGCAAGACACCCGTGCGCGCTGCGCGGTCGCCGTTCTGACTCACATGCCTGCGGACAGCGCCGACGGGTGGTGAGGAGGGCGGCGAGCCGGCGGGCACGGTGTGCGCGCGGTCGCCGCGCGCTGGTGGGCGACAGCTCACCGAGCGAGGAGCGAGGAGCGAGTCGGGATGCCCGGTCCCTCAAATCGCCAAGTCAAACAAGAAAAACCGCGCGATGGCCGACTCTCGGAAGTACGCTGTCTTCCGTGTCTAGGCGCACGCCCACGCCCTCAGCCTCGAACTGGCCCCGCTACCTGCCGCGCAAACTGGTTGGTGGGGGGGGGAGGCGGCGTCGCCGTCGGATCGTCGTAAGCAGTGCATGCAACTTTGGTCTTTGCGCCCAGAGCTCGTGGCGCGAGCAGATGCATGCGCGGTGCTGAGAACCTGGTTCTCCAGGAGGGGCAGGCCGCGAGGAGAGACCTCACACGAGCACTCAAGGCAGGGCCCCCAGGGGGTGCCGAGAGATCACACCGCCTTTTCGTGCTCCCTGGCTCCCTGCTCCCCCCTCGGTGCCCGGTGCACCCGACACACGGTGTCTCCTGAGACGCTTCCCTGTCCAAGTATAGTAAAATGTGATCTAGTATGCAAGTGCCATCTCAGAACAGCTGTGCATCTATAGATGCTTGTGGCGTCTAAGATGGAACGCGTAACAAAAGACACGGCGCGGCTATCTCCAGGACAGCCATCGCATCCTAGAATGCCCTGTGTACCCGAGACACATGGTATCTTTGAGATGAAAAGTGCGTCCTAGAATGCGTTTTTGCATTCTAGGACGCATCGGTAAACAAAGATGGGGGGGTCGCCCCCCCAGACGAGGCTCGATTTACAAGAAAACGCGCAGCAAATGCGACATTTTATGGATCTGGAGTGACACTTTTACGAAACTTCCCTCGCACAACGTGAAAAGAAGAAAGTCTTGGCCCTCGTACCGCGTTGGTGTCCACAGCCTGGCTGTTCTTCACCTTTCTACCTAACCTATCTAGTCTCTGTCGTGCACTTGCTAGTACGTGAGAGTTGTGAGTGAGGCTGGGTGAGAGTCGGCCACGATCACGTCACGCAGCACGCCTGTATGTAGTGTGTTGTGTATGTTCGCTCTAGAATGTTCATGGAGGACTTTTTGGATACCGAGCGACCCGCTACCGCGCGCCTCTCACGACTCTCCGGGATCGACATGGCGACGCTGCCCGCGCTCGCACGCACCTGGTGCCACCAGCCGCGTGGGATGAACAGTCCTCCTCCCCCATCCCTCCGCCGCCGGCGCGGCCGCCGAGCGGTAGACGTGGACGCCCGCCGACGACTCCCTCCGCCGCGGCCGCGCCGCGAGGCGGCCGGCGGCGGCGCGGCCGCCTCGTGCGGGTTGTGGTCGGACAGCGCCTTGAGCGCGCGCGAGCCGCGCCGGCGCGGCGTCGGCGCCGGCGTTCGCGTCGGCGCGATCGGCGACTGCGCGACGCTCGCGACGACGGGGGCGGCGGCGGGAAGGGCGTCTCTGGGTGCTGCGCAGTCGCGCCGTATGCCGCCGCCTCCCTGCCGCCCCCGCCCGCCGCCCGCGCCTCCGCTGCGCTCCTGCCTCTAAGCTTCCGAGACACCTCCCTCCCTAAGGGCGAGACGAGGCACTCGCGGTCAGCACACCGCACGAGGGGGGAGGAGGGAGGGAGGCCGAGGGGGGGAGGCGCGTGTTTGCGCGTAAAATTCTCTTTTTTCTGGCGCGCGCCAGCCGCCACTAACACAGCTCACAGGCACGAGGAGCACAAAGGTACACCACGGGAGCCGCCCCTATTGAGAACAGTCAGTGTGCACCGTACTAGCCCAACAGCGGGGCGACCGCCCTCTCCAGGTAGGTTTGCTGCCCATTGGCTGTCGCGAAGCCGTCCCACTCGTAGAATGGAACGCTGATCACCCTCCAGCCAGCCGCCCTGAGGAGGCGCCGCTTGAGCAGCGTTGGCCCATTGGGTTTGCGCACGCCCCGGCCGTCGGGCAGCAGGAAGTGAGAGGGGCCGTCCACCTCGACAGCGACGCGTGAAGAGGGCAGCGCCAGGTCGAGCGAGTAGCCGGTGCGCGGCTCGAGGTGCTCCTCCTCGAAGCCGTGCTGGACGGCGGCGAGGGCAGCCGCGACGGAGCGCTGTAAGCGCGAGATCGTAACTTCGGTGCCTTGCATGGCGTCGCAGCAGAGCTTGCGCTGGGACTCGGAGAGGAGGTGCTGCTGCCCGTCTGCTCCTCGCTCCAGGGAGAGCCAGAGCTGCCACTGGTGCAGCTGAGAGCGGGCTTCCTCGCTCCACCTCGACGGATCCCGCGCGAGCGAGTCGCTGATCACGCGCGAGCAGTCGGCAAGCAGCGCCTGGTGATAATAGTCGGCCGTCGCATACGCCCACACCGTGTTGGCCAGGGCCTGCGGCTTGAAGCCAGCCAGCCCGCCGCGCACCGCCACCTCCGCCACCGCCGCGTACAGCGCGTCCGCAGCCACGCCCGCCGTCGCATACGCCCACACCGTGTTGGCCAGCTCCTGCGGCTTGAAGCCAGCCAGCCCGCCGCGCACCGCCGCCTCCGCCACCGCCGCGTACAGCGCGTCCGCAGCCACGCCCGCCGTCGCATACGCCCACACCGTGTTGGACAGGTTCTGAGGGTTGAAGCCAGCCAGCCCGCCGCGCACCGCCACCTCCGCCACCGCCGCGTACAGCGCGTCCGCAGCCACGCCCGCCGTCGCATACGCCCACACCGTGTTGGCCAGCTCCTGCGGCTTGAAGCCAGCCAGCCCGCCGCGCACCGCCGCCTCCGCCACCGCCGCGTACAGCGCGTCCGCAGCCACGCCCGCCGTCGCATACGCCCACACCGTGTTGGCCAGCTCCTGCGGCTTGAAGCCAGCCAGCCCGCCGCGCACCGCCGCCTCCGCTACCGCCGCGTACAGCGCGTCCGCAGCCACGCCCGCCGTCGCATACGCCCACACCGTGTTGGCCAGGTTCTGAGGGTTGAAGCCAGCCAGCCCGCCGCGCACCGCCACCTCCGCCACCGCCGCGTACAGCGCGTCCGCAGCCACGCCCGCCGTCGCATACGCCCACACCGTGTTGGCCAGGTCCTGAGGCTTGAAGCCAGCCAGCCCGCTCCGCACCGCCTCCTCCGCCACCGCCGCGTACAGCGTGTCCGCAGCCACGCCCGCCGTCGCATACGCCCACACCGTGTTGGACAGGGCCTGAGGGTTGAAGCCAGCCAGCCCGCCGCGCACCACCTCCTCCGCCACCGCCGCGTACAGCGCGTCCGCAGCCACGCCCGCCGTCGCATACGCCCACACCGTGTTGGCCAGGTTCTGAGGGTTGAAGCCAGCCAGCCCGCCGCGCACCGCCGCCTCCGCCACCGCCGCGTACAGCGCGTCCGCAGCCACGCCCGCCGTCGCATACGCCCACACCGTGTTGGCCAGGTTCTGAGGGGTGAAGCCAGCCAGCCCGCCGCGCACCGCCGCCTCCGCCACCGCCGCGTACAGCGCGTCCGCAGCCACGCCCGCCGTCGCATACGCCCACACCGTGTTGGCCAGGGCCTGAGGGGTGAAGCCAGCCAGCCCGCTCCGCACCGCCGCCTCCGCCACCGCTACGAACAACGGGTGCACCACCCTCGCCTGCAGGCCGCACCTTGCAACGCCGTGAGACACGTTGGCCAGCTCGCGTGCTCGGCACGAAGAAACCAGGTCGAGCGTGCGCTGCACCAGCTGCTCAAGCCGCCCCTCGTGCCGCCGCTCGATGCGCTGCTTGCCCAGTTTGTTCCACAGGTTCGCAGCGTGGATGTGGTTCAAGCTCGCGCTGTGGGCAGCAAAGAGCCTGAGCAGCTCGTCGGCGCCGCTGGCATGCGAGATACGGCCGCTGAGCTGCTTAGCATCGAGCTGACCTCCGGCAGCAGAGGTGTGCCTCTCGTCGCGCGATCCCGCACCACGCATCGGCGGACTCAACCGGCGGTCGCTGTGCTGAGGCTGCCCCTCGCCGCGGCGGTCGCGCCGGTCATGGTCGCGCCTGGGATCGTGGGACCGATCATCGCGCCGATCGTACAAGTCGCGCTCGCGCTCGCCTATGCTTGGTCGGTCGTTGCAGCCGCGCCGCTCAACGTGCCGCCCGTCATGATGCGGCCATCGCTCGCCTCGCAATGGCTCGTCGCGCCATCGCTCAGCGGCGTGTGGCTCAGCGTGCCATCGCTGCTCGCGGCCACTGCACCAAGAGGCGTTGTAGCCGCGCCGCTCGTCATGCCGCCCGTCATGGTGCGGCTCGCCTTGCCAACGCTCGTTGCGCCGTCGCAGCTCATCCCGCCGCGGCTCATCGCGCGATCGCGACCGCCGTCGCGGCTCGCCCCGCCATCGCTCTTCGCGTCCGTACTCGGCGCGCCGTTGCTCAACACGCCAGCGACGCTCCTCACCTAGGTAGGACATATGTGACACGAGCGAGATAGTGTACTGAACCCGGGTACGCCGACGAGGCCTCAACCGCGGATGTTGGTCAACTTCGGCGTCTGTTCACGGTTACAGCAATTTAACCGTAGCTCCTTCCCGAGGCTGTTCCCTCACTACTTTGTTTGTCTACTTTCGCGCTCGACGACGTTTCAAATTATTTTATTTACGAGGTGTCCGCGGCCCACTTTGAGAGAGATTTTTAGCAATACCAAACAACTCTAACTAACACTCACACGTCAGTTGTTGCCCACTTTGGGGAGTTTTTGTCCACTTTGTGCCCGCGCTCGACCGACTGTGACTGACCGCCGCAAAAAACAAAACTCTCTCTCTCCGCCGCAAAAGCCCCCTGTGGTCGAAGGCTAGGAAGCTAGGCTAGGTGGCGTGCCCCCCGGCACGAAGACGGGTCGGTCCGCCGTGTAGACGATGGGCTCTCCGACCCCGCGGCTGCTTGTCGGCTCGGGTAGATGACGACAGCTCGGCTGTCTGCTATAGCGCCGATATCATGAGGGCTGTCATCTCCGCGGCGGGCAGCGTGTGTGTGTGTGTGTGTGTGTGTGTGTGTGTGTGTGTGTGTGTGTGTGTGTGTGTGTGTGTGTGTGTGTGTGTGTGTGTGTGTGAGTGTGTGTGTGTGTGTGTGTGTGTGTGTGTGTGTGTGTGTGTGTGTGTGTGTGTGTGTGTGTGTGTGTGTGTGTGTGTGTGTACTCACTCACGGCGAGCAGCGTCCTCATCTCGGCCGAATCTCGGCTCGTCTCTCGCTTGAGGAGCGAGGTGAGCGTGTCGGCATCCATCGCATCGCCGCCCATGCGCAGCGTCTCGGCGAGCTCCGCGTCGGTCTGCCTACGCGTCTCGGGCAACCTCGGCTCATCTCGCATGTGCATGTGCATGTGAGAGAGAGATTTTTTTAGCAAAATACCAAACAACTCTAACACTCACACGTCATTTGGGGCCTGTGGAGCCCCTGCAGACTGTAGTTTATGGTGGTTTAGAGTTTGCGGGGGGGGGGGGGGGACAGATTTGGGCGGTCGACTTCAATTTTGGGGGGGGTGGACGACTGTTTTGGGGATCCTGCCAACGCGCTACAGTTGTAGCCCGACTGCACAGAAAATGGACACCTCAACGGGAGGGCACTCGCAGCAGGGGGGGCCGAATCCTGCAGCCTTAGTCTTGGCCCGATCCGGCGGCATGCCACGGGTAGGCGCGTTGAGGCTTGCCGCCTCCTCTGCGCCAACGCGGCTTGTGCCGCAGCTTGCGTTTAGGTGCTCACTTGGCCCGCAACGCCGTGACGGGCATGACGTACGACATGAGTGGCGCCGAGGTTCCCCCGACCCAGGCACATACGCGCACGCGCGACAAGCACCCATCAGCCGACGCTAACTACTTACCTAATCCGCGAGAACAGGCCTCGCAGCCCCCTGGCTTTGCACGGCAGACATCCGCGGTGGCTAGTGGGACACCTAGCTGCACAAATGGGCAGCCAGCACTAGTAACGGTGAGGAGGATCCAAGGGCCGGTCTCCCGGAAGGAGTGGCACGTATCTTCAGCCCCCCATGCGAGAGGGACCCCCCAGTGTTCGCGCTCTGAACCTTGATCCAGAGCCTGACCCCGCGGCGCGCCACGACACCGTGGCGGCTCGCACGCCGTGGGGGGGACGACCCCCATAAGCGCCGCAGGTACGCCCCGCTCAGCCAGGATTGCGGCGCAAGCGCACACTCACCGGCCGCGCGCAAGCGCGCGGCCGCGCCATCTCGCGCACGCGCGTCAGGCCCCAGCGTCGACTCGGCGAGCAGGATGGACCTTCGGCTGCGTGTCACCCCTATAACATGCGGCTTCTGACCGTACCCGAGTTGCTCAATCTCTCGGTGCCGCTGCCAAGCCCTTTCGGGGACAGGGCGGTACTGCATGTCTCACAGGGCTTCCTCGCATCTACTGGGATCGGCTCTGAAGGTGGGCCGCTAAGGAAGGGAAGGAGGTCCGCTTCGCGCGTGGCGCGTCCCGAGAACATGTCGGCGCGTGTCGTCTCGCGCCCTGCGCGTCGGACTGCGTCCAGACATTCCCCCCGCCAATCCCCTGTCTAGAGGACGCCGCGCGCAAGCGCGTCGGCTCCCACCCGGCCTAGAGGCTGCGGTTATGACCCCGCCGATGGACCGGACCGGTGGACCACCGACGGGCGCGCCCCCCACGACTATCTTACCACCAACCCTCGGGCGTGGACCACTCCACCGACCCCGGGGCGTGGGCGGTCCCTCACCTGGGAAAGAGGGCTACTGGGATAGGGGGCTTATGTGACGGGGGTGCGCACCTGCCCTTACTGTCGGCCGCCGCGCCCCCTGCCGCGCCCGCCGCCGCGCCCCTGCCCGCCGCCGCCGCGCCCCTTCTTGCCGCCGCCGCCGCGCCCCTTGCCGCCGCCGCGGCTGCGAGGATCGTGCGCGTGGGTGGCCGCGCCGCCGTTGCGACCCTGGCGCCCGTCGCGCCGCTGGTGTTGGCGAGCGGATTGATGGGCGCGGCGCTCGTCTCCGCCCTTCTCGTGTCGGAAGTCGCGCATGAGCGAGCCGATCTTCGAGTGCACGCGCTCTCCCGCCTGGAAGAGCGCGTCCGCCCCGCCGCCGCTCGCCACGGCCTCCTGCACGAGCCCGTAGCTCTGCGCCGCGCACTCGAGGAGCCCAGCCCAAACGCGATCGCGCCCGCCCAGCCCCTGCAGCTGGCGCGCGTGATCGTGTGCCTGCGCCCTCTGAGCCTGCAGCGCGCCGTGTGTTGAACCGAGTGGATGGATGGATCAGATTCGAGGCGAGGGCTGTGAGGCTGATGAGTAGTGCGGAGGGTTCCGCGGCTCTGTACATTCTATTCGTGTCTGCTCGACTGAAGGGGAAAGTGTCCTCGCCCCCGAGTCCAGCTGCTGGCTGGAATGCACATGAGAAGAGAGGGGGGGGGTGGGGGAGGGGTGTGCCGCTTCAAGGTCCGCCCGCGGTACCCGGGTACTGGATCCGGTACTGTGCCAGGCTAAAGTCTGTGCAGCTTGTCAGGGACACGATCCCGGCGTGAACACA
The DNA here is from genome assembly GCF_000372725.1 of Emiliania huxleyi CCMP1516. NCBI lineage: Eukaryota > Haptophyta > Isochrysidales > Noelaerhabdaceae > Emiliania > Emiliania huxleyi. The sequence goes on along the minus strand of NW_005201392.1, from coordinate 164,874 downwards.
ACTAACTGACGGATCCGCTCCTGACAGTGGCACGCACCGCGCTGCGGCGCGTGCGACTGTCTTTGTTTGAAGTTAAAAGTCGAATCAGAGCGCCGTCGGCGTTGTCCCGGGATTTTCTCCCACGGACCGCCCGTCCGGCACCGCTCCGGGACGCACGCCGGCGAAGCACCATCAAGCTGCTGTACGGCCCCGGCATCGCCTTCCCAGGCTTAGCTAGACTGAGAGATATTGTGCACATGGTCAGTCTCTACAATATATACACTGACACTGAACCTCCCAGAGCTCGTCCCGGTCCGTCACGGCCATCCTCGGCCTCCGGAGGTCCCCCGGCCGCGGCGCGGTGCGGCGGCGTCACAAATCCGACCACAGAGCACCGGGACGCGGTCGGGCGATCTGAGGCCCAGTGAGGCGTATGCATTGCCCATCCAGGGCTATCACCTGGACCTATCAACAGGCGCCTGCGGCGCCGTGGTCAGGAGCTGCTGTTCACAGCTGCACAGACTTTGGTACTCGAGTACGGCACAGTACTGCGGCTGTACCGCACGCTCGGACTCTGAGCGTGGCGAACACGAATTGGAGGCCCCCGCTGATGTCTTGGGTGCCTCCGCACCGACGGCGCAACGTCGGCGACGCACCTGGCGGCGGCGGTGGCGGTGGCGTCGCAGTTTCTTTGGAGCAGCGCGCCTCCGGGCTGTCTCTGGGCCAGCGCTCGGCCGGCAGTGGTGTTCAGCAGCGGCCTTTGGGCGGCGATCCGAGGCGCACCGGCCGCGGACCGTGTGTGCCAGCCGCGACGCAGATGACTCTGACGCGGCCGTGCGCTTCAACGCTCGCCGACGTCCGGCCGGGCGGGAGCCTGCTCGGGTCGGCGGCTGAGTTTTGCGACTCATTCTTCCATGTGCGCGAGACGCCGGAGGGCTCGCTGCCGCTGTGCTGCCTCCGCCACCCGGACGAGTGCGAGGGGCGCAACACGGTGATCGTGGCACGCCTCGCCGCCGCGCGCCGGGGAGACGAGCCGGGGACGGTGCCGCTGCTGCTGGCGCGGTACCACAATCGGGACAAGAGCCACCATGCGGAGAGAGTGATGATGGAGGACGGCGCAATGCTGGCCGCGATCCGGTCGCTGCCCCTCCGCCCTGGTGCGGGCGGGGAGGCGGGCGGGGAGGCGGGCGGGGAGGCGGGCGGGGAGGCGGGCGGGGAGCCCACCCACCGGCTCGAGGTTTGGATCTCGCTGCAGCCGTGCCACCACTCGAGCTCTTCGGTGGGCATCTCGTGCACGCGCGACCTCTTCGCCTTCCACACGCGTGAGCTGCTCCCGCGCCGCGTCGCCCTCGACCTCGCCATCGCATACCCGTACCGCTCCCACTGGCAGCCCGACACCATGAGCCGGGAGGAGCTGGTTGAGCTGGGCGCGCGCTCGCTGTACGGCCCTCGCTACCATGCAAAGGGCAGGGCATCCGACCGCCGGGCGGTCGTCGAGGCGGTCGAGGCGATGTCTGGCCAGGCGGCCCCATGCCGAGAACAGCCGAGAAGCAGCCGAGAAGCAGCCGAGAAGCAGCCGAGAAACAGCCGAGAAGCAGCCGAGAAACAGCCGAGAAGCAGCCGAGATGGGAGCCCCAAGCCTGCTGGCCACACCCCTCCAGGAGCAAGAGAGCGATGCAAGCCCGTGCAAACAGTACCCACCCCGGGACCTTGGGCGCGTAGGCCGCCGACCGCGCGGTGCACGCGGCGCTGGAGCTGCTGCGCAGCGCGAGGGAGGGGACGGCGTTACTCTGCCGGAGCGCGCCGCCGCTCTTCGCGGCGCGCGCCTTCGGCGCGGACGATTGGGACTTTCTCGTCTCGCTCTGCGACGACGAGGCGCGGCTCGACATCTCGGCCATCTCTCGGCCATCTCTCGGCCATCCCTCGGCCAACTTCTCTCGGCCACCTCTCGGCCCTCTCTCGGCCATCCCGCAGCTCGCTTGCCTCACCTTACCTTACCTCACGCCGAGGTGCGGCGCGAGTGGCGGCAGCGGGAGTGCGCGGCGTGCGGAGAGCCACCGCGCGCGCCAGGCGCCGGCGGCTCGGTGGACGGCGGTGCGGTGTTCAGCGAGCCGCGCCGCCGAGTGCGACGGGCGGCCGACGCGTGGACCGCCTCGCTGCTCGCTGAGTACTCTGTTGCATGATATATATCAGTGTAAGTCCGCATCCCGCGTCGGGGTCGCCTCCCCCTCCGGAGCTTTGGACAGCTGGTGAGATTTTGTTTTTGACTTTGGAGTTTTGTTGCATATATGTTCGCTCTGACACTCACCTCCGGCCGCGCGGGGCCGGGGGCCTGTACCCTGTACTTTGCCCTTCCCTACTAGTACCAACGGGGGACGGAAGGAGCAAGTCCGGAGTGAAAAGTCCATCGCGCTCGTCGGTGGCGGCTTCCCTGAACCTGCGCCGCGCTCGGCGAACCTCGACAGCGCCTTCGGTGGCATGCAGCTCTTTGCGCCTGAAGAGCCTGGGGAGAGCAGCTCCTCCGTGCTGCTCACACGCTCTGCACAGTTGGCACAGCCCACTGTGCGGCTGCCACAGCTGTGACAGCGATGGGCTCGCCCTCACTGGCCCTCAGTCACTTGTGCTGCGGCTTGTGTGAGCTACACTGCTCGGCGACTGCCGGCACCCCACTGTGAGCCATGGGTGGATGGGTGTGAGGTAAACCACGCTACCAGCGCTTGGTCACATCGGACCCGAGGTCAGATCCTTCTACTCTGTTGACGACAATACTTGTCTACTCGCTGGAGCCGAGCAGGAGGGCCTGGCGCACAACCCCTGTTCAACTCAGGGTCCCTCCCCCTTTACCGTACCGTAGCCTCTAGGGTAGAGGTGACACTCCAGATCGTCACGGCAACGTCCGCGTTGCTTGATGCGGCACCGACAGGGGGGTCGACAGGGGGGTCGAGCGCCTATAAATGTGGCCTTGCATGTGTGCAAGCTCTCAGACTCTCTCTCTCGAGAGGCACAAGGCGAGCGCACCCATGACTACGGAGGGCGCTGTCCAAGTCAATGCTGGGGCCTATAGTTTGGGCGTCCGTCGGGCTTCCCGGCTCGCCCACCCGTCGTTCGGCCGCTGGACCTGGTGGCGAGAGGAGTGTGGGCCCCTCCAAGTCCTTTGCAGCGCGCAGCCCTACAGATCGGCTCCGTCGCCGCACCCGCAGGCAGAGGTATGCAAAGAGGAGGAGCCACGCGGCGACTAGCGCAAGCACGACGGCCAGCGGCCGCGCGGTGAGCACGGCGAAGGCGGGCAGGGGAGTTGAGGGTGACTCGGGCGGCGGCGAGGGCGAGCATGGAATGGGCACTTCCAACGAAACGGCATCAATCTCCTCAAAGCCGTCGGCCTGGGTGAAGATGTAGACCGCGGCAATGGCCTGACTGCCGCTGTCGTAGCTGAGGTCAAACCAGCCGGGACACGGCGTCTCATCTGTCCCATTCCATATTGTCCAACGCTGCGCCTCCTCGCTCTCAACCTCGACGCGGAGTATGAACGGCGCAGCCAGCACCTCGCGCACCTGCAAGCCAATCATGCGCAACGGCTCATCTCCAAACTCCAGCCTGACCCACTCCGCTGCCGAGCCGTTGTGGGAAGGCGCCCATGCGCTGCCGCGATCGGAACACTCGCCGCCAGCGTCGGGCTCGCCCAGCATCTCTGCTACGCCCCACCCGGTGGCCCACCATGCGGGGTAAGAGCGGTTGTTGATTGCCGCCGCGCTCCAATCTGAGGACAGCGCGTCCGCAGCCACGCCCGCCGTCGCATACGCCCACACCGTGTTGGCCAGGTTCTGAGGGTTGAAGCCAGCCAGCCCGCTCCGCACCGCCGCCTCCGCCACCGCCGCGTACAGCGCGTCCGCAGCCACGCCCGCCGTCGCATACGCCCACACCGTGTTGGCCAGGGCCTGCGGCTTGAAGCCAGCCAGCCCGCCGCGCACCGCCGCCTCCGCCACCGCCGCGTACAGCGCGTCCGCAGCCACGCCCGCCGTCGCATACGCCCACACCGTGTTGGCCAGGTTCTGAGGGTTGAAGCCAGCCAGCCCGCCGCGCACCGCCGCCTCCGCCACCGCCGCGTACAGCGCGTCCGCAGCCACGCCCGCCGTCGCATACGCCCACACCGTGTTGGCCAGGGCTTGAGGCGTGAAGCCAGCCAGCCCGCCACGCACCGCCGCCTCCGCCACCGCTACGAACAACGGGCGCACCACCCTCGCCTGCAAGCCGCACCTTGCAACGCCGTGAGACACGTTGGCCAGCTCGCGTGCTCGGCACGAAGAAACCAGGTCGAGCGTGCGCTGCACCAGCTGCTCAAGCCGCCCCTCGTGCCGCCGCTCGATGCGCTGCTTGCCCAGTTTGTTCCACAGGTTCGCAGCGTGGATGTGGTTCAAGTTCGCGCTGTGGGCAGCAAAGAGCCTGAGCAGCTCGTCGGCGCCGCTGGCATGCGAGATACGGCCGCTGAGCTGCTTAGCATCGAGCTGACCTCCGGCAGCAGAGGTGTGCCTCTCGTCGCGCGATCCCGCACCACGCATCGGCGGACTCAACCGGCGGTCGCTGTGCTGAGGCTGCCCCTCGCCGCGGCGGTCGCGCCGGTCATGGTCGCGCCTGGGATCGTAGAACCGATCATCGCGCCGATCGTACAAGTCGCGCTCGCGCTCGCCTATGCTTGGTCGGTCGTTGCAGCCGCGCCGCTCAACGTGCCGCCCGTCATGATGCGGCCGTCGCTCGCCTTGCAATGGCTCGTCGCGCCATCGCTCGGCGGCGTGTGGCTCAGCGTGCCATCGCTGCTCGCGCCCACTGCACCAAGAGTCGTCGTAGCCGCGCCGCTCGTCATGCCGCCCATCATGGTGCCCTTGCCAACGCTCGTCGCGCCGTCGCAGCTCATCCCGCCGCGGCTCATCGCGCGATCGCGACCGCCGTCGCGGCTCGCCCCGCCATCGCCGCTCTTCGCGTCCGTACTCGGCGCGCCGTTGCTCAACACGCCAGCGACGCTCCTCGCAACGATGCGACATCTGAGTTTGCTCGCAACAGGAACAACACGCCCCGGGGGAACGGCGTCTAAAAAACTGTCTTTGAGGCGCCTGATCGCGCACTCGTCCCAACCGGGGGCCGCTGACTCGTTCTGCGCGCCAACGGCTGGTGACGCTGTGTTGCCCTTGAGCAGTCCTTCCCCGGTCGCCTAGCCTCTGCGCTGTCTGGCGGACGCCTGTATGCCATGCGCGCGGACCACGCTTGCGTGGATTTGTGGCTGGCAGGCTGACCCGTGTGCGGGGTAACCCGCGCGCGGGGAAGCTTCACGGGTTCGAGTCGTCAAACATTGAGCAGCGGAGGTGTGCCGAGGGGGACCGGGAGGCGGTAAGTCGTCGTCGCCCGGCGCTGCTTGCAGCACCATGGCGAGGGCGCTAAGAGGTTCCTCTTTTCCGCGCGCCCCCCGCAAGGCGCGCGATACACACATCTCTCAGCAAAGCGATGCCCTACCTGGTACGAGTTCAGATGCGCGCCCGGCAGAAGACGCGTGTGTGATGCCGCATGCAGTGGAATGCGCACAGAGAACGGACGGCAAGAGAAGGCAAGGGAAGGAAGAGAAACGGCTGGTGAAGCTCAGCTCACGGTGTAGCATTGCGTAAGCAACCGCGGTCACTAACCATCCACGGCAAGAGTCACGTTGAATGCTGCCGCATAAAGCAACAGAGTCGCGCTTGTCGCGATGGTCTTGTCGCAGTTAACGACAGTGACGTTGCACACGGCCATACTCGAGTAGACGCAGGACCTATTTGGCGAGCCTCAAGCAGCGAAAGTAGGCGCGAGAAATTAATGTCGATCCTGAGATCTCAATTTTGGCGCTAGTTTCGTTTTCTGGTACATCACGACGACTTGGGTCTCATGTAGCTCGACGGCTCTTTCTGGATGGATCAGACAGTGCTATCAGTCAACAACGCAATGCCGAGAGCAGGGAGGGCGGCCTTAGAGCAGGGCGGCCTTCGAGCAGGGTCAACTAAGTTCCTGCTGCATTTCGAGCATGGTCCATGGAAGGCGGCCTTTGCTCAAACCTGTTCGAGTTGGCCTCCGGGAACAAGGGTGCGTGGCCGGCGCGGTCTGTTTCACGTGCAATGAGGGCAACGCCATCAAAATCGCGAACATGGGCCGACATGCCTCCGACATTTCTCAGGGCCCGGACGGAAGCTCTGGCCTCTGCAGACAGCCAGACCGCTCTGCGCGGTCGGACCGACTTTTTCAGACTTAACTATTATGGATACTGAGTCTGAGGGTATGTGCTGCTAGATTTCACTGAGCTGAGCTCGTATCTGCCTTTGGTAAGCAGTTTTGCGTTTGGAAATGTCTGCGGTAAGCTATTTCCGTGTACGGAGGGCCGCGTCCGGACGACCATGACGTCGGCCCGGACTTCCCGTGCGGGGGCCTTCGCGGATGGCTTGTCAGAGCGTTCCTCGTCTGGGCTTGGCATCACACCTCTCCCATCCACGCACGTGTAGCTGAAGCAAGTACTCGTAAAAACGGCACGTCCAATGCAGCATCTAAAGAAGACGACATGAGTGTTCACAGAGAATGTTCACTGTTCAGACCTTTGCGCGGGGTTGAAGGTTGAAGGGGTCTGTCAACCACTTGGTTGATGGTTGAGACCTCTGTCAACCCGCTGGTTGACAGTTGAGGCAATCGGCCTCAACCACCGCTCTGGGCAGAGTTAGTGCCAGTGCGCGCCAGTTCCGTTGGGCCAAACTTTCTTCTTTTCAGCGAGACCGGGTTTGGCTGCGGCAGTCTGGCGAGCGTTGGGAGGCAGGACTGCTCTGACCAGCCACGCACGGCGCCCTGACAAGCCAGAACCGGTACACCCCCCTGTGTCCGACCCCTTTTTGCGCAGCAACACCTTAAACTTTTTAGGCCCTCCAAATTCGGGTCGGAGCGTAGCGGAGTGGGCCCCGAGTTTGAAAAGGGCGACGGACGCTTGCGTCCTAGCCTCCAACAACGCCTCCCCGGCGCAGAGGGGCCCCCGGAGGGATGCGCAACCGCTCCACGCCACGCCGCTTGCGGCGGTCCTATTCCCAGCTCCGCTGAGGGCCCGTGCGTTATAGGAAGGGGCAACCACTATGTGGTGTGCCAACCCCTATGAGCTATGTGGTGCGGCGGCGCAGAGTGCGCCGGAACGGTGGAGAAAACGGCGCACTTCTGCGACACAAACAACAAATCTCTCAAACAACAATCTCTCTCTCTCTTCTGCGCCGGCGCCGGCGCACTTCTGCGCCGGCGCCGGCGCACTTTTGCGCCGGCGCCGGCGCACTCTGCGGCGACGGCGCACTTTTTAACGGCGCACTCTGCGCCGCACCACATCTAGGGGCTGGCACACCACACACGGCCCTCGACGAAGGAGCTCAAAAAGAAAGAAAAATGCTCGCACCGTATTTTCCGCGCCACTCCGGTTCGCCTGCTATCGCCGCCCACCGTGCATGGAGGCGCAGCTTCGGCTGATTCTCGGCGACGGCCTGTCGGACGCTGCGCTGTCGTCCCTCTTGCGTCAGCACTCGTCCCTCGAGGCGGCGGTCGACGCCTTCTTCAGTCAGCAGGATCAGACTTCCTCGCCACCCGACCTGCCGCGGCCGGCATCGTCGCAGGATCTGCCGCCATCGCAGCCGCCGCCGCTCAACGACGCGCCCGCCTTCGACGGCGGCTGGCCTCGCCTCCTCGGCTCGTGCTCCATCGTCGGCACCAGCCTCGTGCGGGAGGGAGAAGTGGCGGCGCTCGTCCCGGGAGAGCCGCTCGAGATCGTCCTCCCGCCGCCGCCAGCCGCCGCCACCGCCGGCGGCGGCGGCCGGCCCGCCAAACCACGACGAGCGGACGAGGCTGTCCGCTTCCGGAGGCCCGGCCGCGACCCTGCCGACCGCATGCATCCCCTCGCCGAGGCGCCGCTGATCGGAAGGCTGCCGCTCTCGGTCGGGCGCGCGCTGCTACCGCCGCTCCGCGCCGCCGCGCTCCACGTGGTCGCGCACGTCGGCGTAGGCCGGTGCACTCTCGTGCCAGGCGGCTCAGTGCCTCTCGAGCTGCAGCTGCGGGCCGAGCGAGGCGACCGTGGGATAGTTGCGGCGCCAGACACAGTCCGTGGAGAGCGAGTAGCACTCTGGAGGAGACTCTGGAGGAGACGCCGCTAGCACTCGAGACGACATGTGCTCCCTGCGGTCTCCCGCCCAGGTCACGCCCTAGACATTTGTGACATGGTGAAGTTCACCCCCAGCGCGGGCCTCTTCGGCGGCGAGATTACGCGAGAGCTTCCCGAGATAACCCGAGATTACCCGAGATTGACCGAGAGTCGCAAAGCAGGCCTCTTCGGCGGCGAGCTCGCCGTGCGGCGAGCCGACGAGGCGGCGCGGCTGGGCGGCGGCGCGGCCTTAGCCGATGGCGCCCCCTTCTCCGCCCGCCCTCTCGCGACCGGCTCTCCCCTGAACCTTCTCGGAACCTTCCTGCAGGCGCCCCCCTCGCCGTCCGCCCCCTCGTGCAAGCGGTCGGCCTCATGCCCCTCGCCCCTGCTCCCGCCCCTGCTCACGCCGCCGAACCAGCCCCCGCCCCCTCCGCCGCCACCCCGTCCGCGGACTCACAGTCGTCGGAGCCACTCTTGTCGGACCGCCTCTTGTCGGACCCGCATGCCGCCGCCGCCGCGCCGCCGCCGCCGCCGCGCTCCTCCGTTGCGGAGGCGGCCGAGGCGGCGGGAGGCGCGGAGGCTGGCCGGGAGGCGGCGTCGGAACGAGACGGGGCGGCGGAGGGGCCGAGCGGCGGCGAAGGGGAGGAGAGTGCAGCGAGCAGCGGCGCGCCACCGCCCGCGATGCCGTCTTTGTCGGTGGAGTTGCCGCCGGAGCCTCTAGCAGCGGGGCAGGCAGCGAAGGCGGCAGAGGAGGCGGCCGGGGGGGCGGCGGAGGAGGAGGCTGCAGAGGCGGCGGAGCAGGCAGCGAAGGCGGCGGAGGAGGCCGCAGGGGAGGCTGCGGGGGCGGAGGCCGCAGGAGAGGCGGCGGGGGCGGAGGTGGGAGGGGAGGCTGCGGGGGCGGAGGGAGGGAAGGCGGAGGCGGAGGCGAGCCAGACGGGGGAGGCGGCGGAGGGAGAGACTGCGGACGCGAGCTGGGCGCACGCTGTGAGTGACGCGCCCATGCCGGACAGCGGCGCGCACGACAGCGAGGATCACGCCTCGGCTTCGAGCGGCGGCAGCGAAGGAGGAGAAGGCGGCGGCGGCGGAGGAGAAGGCGGCGGCGGCGGCGGTGGCGGTGGCGGTGGCGGAGGAGGGGAAGGGCGCGGCGCTGCTGCACTCACCGAGGAGCAGCGGCAGAGGGCCGAGCTCAACCGGCGGCGTGCGCTCGAGCGGCGCGCTACGGGGGCGTCTTCGGGGGCGCCGTCCGGCAAGGCGGCGGCGGGGTCCGGCAGGGCGGCGGCGCCGACGCCTTCGCTGAGCGAGGAGCAGCGCGCGCGGATGGCCGCCAAGCGCGCCGAGGCGGAGGAGCGGCGGCGCGCGAAGCAGCGGGCGGAGGCGGGGGAGCGCGAGGCGGAGGAGCGGCGGCGGGCGATTGCGCGCCTCGGGCCGCTCCGCGCCGGCTTCCTCCTCGCCAGCAAAGCCGCCGCCGCCGGTGCGCCCGCAAGCAGCAGCAGCGGCGGCGGCGGCGGCGGCAGCAGCAGCGGCGGCGACGCCAGCTTGGGCGGCGCAAGTGGAGGGGGCGGCGGCGCAAGCGGAGGGGGCGGCGGGGGCGGGGGCGGCGGGAGTGGCGAAGGCGGCGGGAGGAGCGGGGCGGCCGAGGGCGTGGCTGCGCCGGCAAGGCTGGCGTCAGAGGAGCTGAGTGCGGAGGAGCTCGGCGACATCTACAACGGACTCAGCGCGAGCAGCGCGGAGCTCGAGGAGCTCGAACCGCCGCCGACGCTGCGCGTGGCGCTGCACCCGTACCAGAGGCAAGGCTTGTGGTGGATGGCGAGGCGCGAGGCGTTGGCGCACGCGGGCGAGGCGGGCTGGCTAAAGTACAGCTTCCCGGACGGCACGCCCTTCTACATCGAGGCCTCCCTCCCTCACCGCTGCCTCCCTCCCTCACCGCTGCCTCCCTCCCTCACCGCTGCCTCCCTCTTTCACCGCTGCCTCCCTCTTTCACCGCTGCCTCCCTCTTTCACCGCTGCCTCCCTCTCTCACTGCCGCCTCCCTCTCTCACTGCCGCCTCCCTCACCGCTGCCTCCCTCCCTCACCGCTGCCTCCCTCCCTCACCGCTGCCTCCCTCTTTCACCGCTGCCTCCCTCCCTCACCGCTGCCTCCCTCACCGCTGCCTCCCTCCCTCACCGCTGCCTCCCTCCCTCACCGCTTCTCTCCCTCATAGCCGCGCACCGGCGTCGGCTCGCTCTCGCCGCCGAGCGGCGCGACGGCCGCAAGAGGCGGCATCCTCGCGGACGCGATGGGGCTCGGCAAGACAGTCCAGCTGATCGCGCTGATCCTGCACGACCGCTGGCTGCTCCACCGGGCGTCGCGAGCTCCGCAGGTGCTGCCCTCGCCGTCCGCCCGCCCCCTTCCTTCACGGCCCGCCCGCCCATGCGGCGCCACTCCTCCCCTCCGGCCCTCCGCCCCTCCACCCCTCGCTTCCCACCCCTGCCAGGTGCTGCCAGACGCGCCGCCGCCGCCCGAGGCGGAGGCGGGGGAGGCGGCCGTGGCTCCGGCAGTGGAGACGGTGGAGATGGCGGAGGCGGCGGCTGCGGGGGAGGAGGAGGGTAGGTCGGAGGGGGAGGGCGGGGCAGGCGGGGGCGGGCGGACGCGTGGAGTGCCAGAGGCAGAGAGCGTCGCGGAGGCTGCGCCGCCGCCCGCGCCGCCGCCCGCGCCGCCGCCCGCGCCGCCGCCCGCGCCGCCGCCGCCCGCGCCGCCGTCTCCCGCGCCGCCTCCTGCCGACGCGTTCAGCGCCCTGATGCGGGGAGGCGCGCGCCCGCGGGGCGGCGAGGGGCGGGAGGCGAAGCGGCGGCGGCCGAGCGGCGGCGAGGCGCGCTCGGCAGCGGCGGGGCGCGACGTGCGCCAGAGGCGCGGCGGCGAGCAGCGCGACCCCAACGCCGCTCGGCGCGAGAGCGCGGCGGCTGCTGCTGGCCACCTTAGGGGAGAGCCGTCGCCCGCGGCATCCCTCGTTGCGTCGTGCGGCGTGCTGCGGCCCGCTGGAGAGGAGAGCGTCGGAGGCGCCACGCTCATCGTCTGCCCGACCTCGCTCGTGGGCCAGTGGGCCGACGAGCTGCACCTCCGCGCCGGCTGCACGGAGACCTCTCGCGGCGGGTGCGGCGGGCTGCAGCTTGTCTTGTACCACGGGGGGAGGCGCGACGAGCTTCCGCCGCGGCTCGACTCGCGGCTCGTCGTCCTCACCTCCTACGGCACCCTCGCCTCCGAGTGGAGCTCTGCCGGCAGCTGGGGCGGCGCCGGGGGCGCCGCCGCGGCCGGGGGAGGGGCCGGGGGCGGCGCCGCGGCACAGCGCAGGACGGGCGGGCCGCCGATAGCGCCGCCGCTCTACCGCACGACGTGGCGGCGCGTGATCCTAGCAGCTGAATACGCATTCTTGTGCTCCAACTAGCGCTCGAGAGGACACGTATTCCGCTGCATTCACTGTATGCTTCTCCGCTGTCTTCACGCGGTGCTCTGAGTACGCTGCACAATACCGTATCCGTGCCCTCAGGTTGGCGTATTCCGCTTCTAGGCGCGTGATCTTGGACGAAGCGCACGCTGTCAAGTCGCACGCTAGCCTGACGGCGCGCGCCGTCTTCGCGCTCGAGGCGGAGAGGCGGTGGGCTGTCACGGGCACGCCGGTCCAGAACGCCGTCGGCGAGCTCTTCTCGCTGCTCCACTTTCTGCGGCTGCCCGGCGTCGCAGACTCTGCGCAGAGCTGGTTGGCCGCCATGGCGCGGCCCGGCCGGCTCGCCCTGCTGCAGCGCACGCTGCGCCCGCTCATGCTGCGCCGCACGAAGGAGACGACCGACGCGGACGGCGAGCGCATCCTCTCGCTGCCTCTTCACAACTCGGGCTGTGAGGAGACGCTGTGAGGAGACGCTGTTCACAGCCCCCGACGTGAGCAGGCGAGCTTATCATCTCGCTGCCGGCGCGGCGGGTGCGGCTAGTGCGCGTCCCGTTCTCCGCCGCGGAGGCGGACTACTACCGCGCGCTGCACACGCGCTCCAAGACGCAGTTTGACGCCTACGTCGCCGAGGGGAAACTTTTCCAAAAATACCGTTGGGTCCTGAACATTTTTTTGGGGTTGGGGAAGGGGGGGACCCCCCGGGGATTTTTTGGGGGGGGGGGGGGGGACCCCCCCCCCCCTTCAAACCCCCCCCCCCCCCCCCCCCCGCGTGCGGGCAGGCGTGCGACCACCCCTTCTTGGCGCAGTCGCGAGGCGGGCTCGGCGCCTCTCGCGCCGCCGTCGCCAAGAAGGTTGGCGAGTCGGCGCACGCGGCGGCGCTGCTCGCGCGCGCCGAGCGCGCGGAGCGGCACGCGGCGGCGGGCGACGCCGAGGGCGGCGGGGGCGCGGGCGACGCGGAGGGGGAGGCAAGCGAGTGCCCGGTCTGTCTCGAGCCGCTCGACGACCCGGTCCGCACGCAGCGGCCGCCGCGCCCCGCCGTCCGCCGCGAGAATCCCGCCGAGCTCAGCCTGGCTGGCGGCGCGACTAGGTCGCGACGCAGTGCGCGCACACGTTTTGCCGCGAGTGCATCCTGAACTGCTTTGGCGAGGGGCGCCGCGCCTCGTGCCCTCTCTGCCGGCAGCTCATTCACCGCTCGGAGCTGCTCACGCTCAAGCGCGCCTCGCGCTTCAGCGTCGACCTCGACACGGAAGAGTGGCGCTCCTCGGCCAAGATTGAGGCGCCGCCCGCGCCGCCGCACGCGTGTGCCCCTCGGCCCGATCTACGGCCCGATCTCGGGCTCGATCTCCGGCTCGACCTCCGGCTCGATTTCGGGCTGCACCTCGGTAGGCGCTGCTCTCCGAGCTGCGAGCAGACTTCCGCGAGGAGGCGCTCGCCGATCAGTGCGGCGGCGGCGGCGGCGGCGGCGGAGGCGATGGGGGCGGCGGAGGAGGTGCTGGGGGCGGGGATGTCCGGCGGCCGCTCAAGGCGGTTGTCTTCTCGCAGTGGGTTGGGATGCTTGACCTGGCGGAGACTTGCCGAGGCTTGCCGAGACTTGCCGAGACTTGCCGAGACTTGCCGAGACTTGCCGAGGCTTGCCGAGACTTGCCGAGACTTGCCGAGACTACCCGAGACTAGCCGAGACTAGCCGAGACTTGCCGAGCGTGTCCCCCCCCCCCCCCCTTCCCGCCCTCTTGCCCTGCCGACCTCTCCGCCTCCTCGCCGTCTCACCCCTCCTCCCCGTGGGCCATAGGCGGAGCGCGCGGTGCAGCGCGAGCTCGGCGCGTGCGCGGTGGCGGCGGCGGGGGAGAGGTGTCCCCGAGGTGGAAGACGGGAGGTGCGTGTCGAGACTAGGCGTGCGCACGGTCCGGCTCGTCGGCGCGATGAGCCTGGACCAGCGGCGAGAGGCGCTCGCCGCCTTCCGGGAGGACCGGCGCGTGCGGGTGATGCTGCTCTCGCTCCGCGCCGGCAACGTCGGCCTCAACCTGACCGCGGCGCGGCGCGTCTTCCTCCTCGACCCGTGGTGGGGCCAAGACCCCTCCCCGCCTCCTCACTCACCAGCACCCCCCCACACAACACACACACACCCTCACCCCACCTCACCACCTCCCTCGCCCCCGCCTCCCCCGCCACCCGTCACGCGCGCCTCCGCCTCCCTCGCCACCCGTCGCGCTCGCCGCCACGCTGCCTCGCCGCCACGCTCCCTCGCCCCCTCACCCAGTCGCTGTGAGTGAGTGAGTGAGTGTGAGCACACACACACACGCACCCCCCCCCCCCCTTCGCCTCACCGCTTCGCGCAGGTGGAACCCTGCCGTCGAGGAGCAGGCCATCAACCGGGTCCACCGCATCGGGCAGCCGGAGGAGGTGTCGGTGGTGCGGCTGGTCGTGCAGGGCACCGTCGAGGAGAAGATGCTCGAGCTGCAGGGGCGCAAGCGGCGCAACGCGGAGCGGCTGCTCGACGACGCCGCCGGCGCCGACGAGGAGGCGTCGCGCCAGCTCCGCATGTCCGACCTGGCGCTCTGCTTCGAGTGAGAGTGTGGCGGGAAGTTGGTCTCGGCGCCCGAGCGTGCTGTGGAGCGGAGTAAAAAGAAAGCAAGAAAGAAAACAGACAAACCCAAACGAGGGATGGGAGAAGGACAGGGTCCCCACCTGCACGAGCAGGATCTTGGAAGGACGATCAGGGACACGACACAGGGGAACGGGAGTCGGGAGACGGGAGTGTGGGGAGCGCATCTCGCGACACACGGAGGGGGGCTGGGAAGAATTCACCCATGGCCAGGGCCAGGGATTCCTCTCTCGCAGCGTTTCGTTTTTTCTCAGACCACGTGCCTCTGCACATCCGTTCACGTGCGCAAGGCAGCGATAGAGCAGCTGATGGAGCGACTGTGCGGCGGGTAGGTCGCGCAGCTTGGTCATGGCCGGCGAATTGCTGAGGATGCGGATCTGATCAAGGAACTCGTCCTGGAACGCGACGCAGGGGCCGTCCACGGCGTCGCCGATCGCCGCCGCGAGCATGGTGGCGTTCAGCTTGTCGTGCTTGGGCATGTGCGGCAGCATTGCGGTGGCAATCGAGGTGCGCCCCTGCGTCGCGAGGAGCTCCTTTGCGCACTCGACGGCGCGGCCCCTCTCGTCCATCAGGCCGAACAGGAGCAGCACCGGGTTGGCGCGAGAGCCGTGCCATTGGTGCGTCTCCTCCTCGAAGTAGTCGGCGGAGGCCTTGGCCGCCTGGCTAATGATTTCGGCGGCAGCTTCAGCGTCGATGCCGTCTGTATTCTCGACCAGCAGCTTCAGCCCGTCCAGCTCTTTGCAGTCGAGCGCGTCGCTCTCAAACCTGCGCAGCGTTGCGACTCGCTCGAGGATGACTCGGCGCGCCTTGAACCCGATGCCGGGCGAGTCGTCCTCGGTAAAGCCCTTGATGAACGGGATGAGCGACTGGTCGCCGTAGACCGCGATGAAGCCGAGCCAAACGCGGAGAGACGGGTCGGTCATCATGGTCAGCAAGTCACGCTCCTTTTGCTTCTGCAGGCTGGCGATCTTTGCGGCCAGAGCGCCGCCGCTGAGCGTGACCGGATCCCCAAGCTGGCGCGCCGATGGGTCGGTGTCGAGACCGGCGCTGCCCTGCGCCAAGAGCCACTCGTGCAGCAGCTTGGTCAAAATCCGCTCCCACCGGCCGGTGAGTACGCCGAGCCAGACGGCGCACTCGCACCAATAGGTCCAGCGAGTCTCGGCGCCGCCTGGAGGGCTCCGGATGCGCTCGAGGCCTTCCGTGGTTGGAGCTGCAACCGTGAACAGGCTATTGCCCTTCCGTTTTGGGGCAGCTCATACCACCCCCATGGGGCTCCAGGTCGATATCCGGCTCAAACATACGACCCCGCGGAACGCATAAGCCCCCCGTGCGCTACCCTCCGATTCAGTCATTTTCGCCATTTCGCATGGGGGGCTTATACGTTTCTTTCTCGCCATAATGGTAAAGATGTCGAGCCAAGGCTGTCGCCGCCGAGTTCGGCACCCGATTCGCCCCAAAGCTGAAGGAGGGAGCGCGGTTCGGAGATGGCAAGGCACGGCGAGTGCAAACGTGCGGCTATTATGACGCTTTTAGGGGCTCCAAAACCTCCTTTTCAGTAGTAAGCGCCACCTGGCACCTCGCGCCGTGCCCCCCAGCCGCGTGGGCGATCGCCCACGGATCCGGGGCGGGGGATGGGAGCCCAAAACGTCCACACAAGTATGCTCGGAGGCTCGTCAGAATGGTTTTTCAAGCGTTGTGTCATCGTGCAGTAACTCTCCCACAGCCCACGTAACTCCGTCTTTTTCAGGCACCCGGAGCCCTCCGCGGCCGCTTCTACGCCGGCGAAGCACCATCAAGCTGCTGTACGGCCCCGGCATCGCCTCCCCTGGCTTAGCTCTCAGTCAAGATATTGTGCACATGGGTGGCCTCTACAATATACTCACTGACACTGAACCTCCCAGAGCTCGTCCCGGTCCGTCACGGCCATCCTCGTCCTCCGGCGGGCCCCCGGCCGCGGCGCGGTGCGGCGGCGTCACAAATCCGACCACAGAGCACCGGGACGCGGTCGGGCGATCTGAGGCCCAGGTAGGCGAATGCATTGCCCATCCAGGGCTATCACCTGGACCTATCAACAGGCGCCTGCGGCGCCGTGCTCAGGAGTTGGTTTTCACTCGCTCGAAATGTGTACGTAAAAGGGTTAAACATCAAGATCGACAGAGCTCAGAGGAGACGGATCTGACCGCTGGGGCTGATGTGGCCCAAGCGCTGTGGTACGTGGTAGCGCAATAAAACCACCGCCGCCTAACCTGGTTTGTGGACCTCCCGCACCTGTCCTGACAGTCCTGACAGAGTCCTGACAGAGTCCTGACAGAGTCCTGACAGAGTCCTGACAGAGTCCTGGCGGGGTCCTGACGGCGCACGGTCTTCACAGTGCTCACAAGTGCCTCCGACGAGACCTCCACCTTCCTTCACTGCAACCCTCCTTCCCCTCCCCCCCAGCAGTGAATGATAGACGCCCAGCCCCCCTTTCGACCGTGCGCGCCCTCTGCGGAATCGTCCTGATGGGGCAGTCCTGACGCAAACTTGAGAGTCCTGACAAGCAAACTTGAGAGTCCTGACAGAAACTTGAGAGTCCTGACAGAAACTTAGAGTCCTGACAGACAAAAGAAATCACGCTGACTCTCGCGCCACTCGGCTCGACCATGAAAAGCGCACAAGCAAGAGAGGCGCGGCCATGGTGCAGGCAACGTTACAGCCGGCAACGTGCAAGAAGGCAGCAAAGCTCGGCCACGACGTCCATGGCCCGCGCCCCCCCGATTTGCCACCGGCGGCCTGCAGGCCAGCGCCGAGCAGCGGACCGACTGCTGACCGACTGCTGACCGACTGCTGACCGAGGCAGCGCCCACGGCAGCGCCCACAGCAGCGCCCACGGCAGCACCCACGGCAGCACCCACGACAGCGCCCACGGCAGCGCACACGGCTTGGCTGGCCATGTCAGCCGCGCAGGGACCCTCCCGCGGGTCCAACCCGAAGCGCTCGACCGCTCGACGGCGCAAGTCGGCTGACGGAGCGAGCCGCATAGCCCTCCAGTGCTCACCGCAGGATCAGGCCCGACCGGCCCACGCTCACGGCCTGGCCTGCCTGTGGACCAGCAAACTCGTTGGCTGTACGCGAGCAAAGAGCTGCGTGGCTGGGTTGTGAGCATACCGTCCCCGTTGCGCCCTTTCCCTCAGTGGAGGGCCGTCCCTGCCCTCGGGAGTAACTCGACTGTACACCCCTCCCTACTCTCTAGCTAAGGGCTCTGTTCACAGCGGGGGGGCAGTGGTTGTCCTGGCGGAGTCCTGGCGGAGTCCTGACAGAGTCCTGACAGAGTCCTGACGGAGTCCTGACAGAGTCCTGACGGCCTATTTTGGAGGTTTTCAACTTTGAGGTATTGTTACTATGTGAGGGTGAAATGAATGAATCAGTTCTTTGGGACAGTGCAATCCTTTTAATTATTACCTCCAACTCAAAAAAAGTCTGATGTCAAACGGACAACGGGGTCCCTTTATGGTGGCCTGTAAGGGTAAGGTGCGGGAGGTCCACAAACCAGGTTGCCTCAACCCTTCGGTACCATACTTGACCCCCTCCCCCAGCGCAGCAGCGCTCTGCTGCTGGGGGGGTCCGGACCCCCCCCCCAGCAGGAGCGCTCTGCCTGTGGGGGGTGCTGGCATCTCTGTACAGACAGCAGCTGTAAGTAGCATGTGTTCCAGTGGCGAGAATTTATGGTCGACACCAAAATCAGTGGTCTCACCGGCGGGCCCTCCTACTGCCAACCGGGCTCGAAGGCGCGGTGAACACAACCGCCTCGAGCGTACGCTCAAACGCGAGCCGAGGGTGGAGGGGGGACGGCGGCGAAGAGGCGGGAGAGTGGGTCCGTGCGCTCTGCTGCTGGGGGGGGTCGACCCCCCCCCCAGCAGCAGCGCTCTGCTGCTGGGGGGGTCAGACCCCCCCCCTAGCAGCAGGGATGGCTTTAGATGTGCAGGGGGGGGTACCGAGCAATGTGCGGCCGCTCACACGGGATTCGAGGGTTAGTCCGCGCTTCGGGTTTCCACTTCGACCCGATTGCTGCGCGGATCGTGTGCTGCGGCAAGCTCGAGCACCTCAAGCCGCTCGCCGACGCAGCGAAAGTCCAAGGAGACCCCGTCGTCCACTACGACGAGGATCTTGATGCCATTGCTGACGAGAGCGGCTGTGTGTCGCTGGAGAAGCTCGACGAGGACGCACACTTCGACGTAAAGCTGCACGGGCTGCACTCCTTCTTGACGGACCACCTAGATGCGTGGGAGATTGCGTCACGGGGCAGCCTTTCGCTGCCCCCGGGCGTCGGACGCGGCATGCAGATGCGGAAGCGCATTCTCAACCTCTCGACGTCGGGCTCTAGCAGCGGCGGCATGGGCTGCACCATAGCCGTGAAGGTAGTTGACCAGGACGGCCGGGAGGACGCGTACATCGTCGAGATGGACAACAGTCTTGCCCCGATGACTGACCAGTACTGCCACACGCGCGGCATCGGTGATTCGTCGAGGAGCACGCTGCGGTTCCTGTTCGATGGGGAGCGCGTGAACTCGCACCAAACCCCGAGAATGCTTGAGCTGGAGGACGGGGACTGCATCGACGTGATGACCGAGCAGCTTGGAGGCGTTGAGTACGGCTCTAGGGGTGATCACGGCGCTGATCAATACAGTATACACACATACCTCCCATAGAATACGTGTGTGCACGTTCCCGTAGACAGTACCCCCTTTTACCCATCTCCGAGTCATGCTCCGAGTAGAGGTGTCCGTTTTATTTATTATTTATAGGACAGTACCGCGGCTTGCGGGGGGCGGGGCCCCACTAGCACTACCGCCTACCACCCCGCCCTGTGCACAAAGCCCACACAATGCACAAACGATATTACCGTCCAACCCTTGCCGCTTGAGCCGAACTGCAAAGTTGCTCGTCACCTCTACACCTGCTCCACCTCTGGCAGCTGCTCCAGCTGCGAATCCTCCTCGGTAACGACTGGGTCGGACGTCGTCGAGCCGCGAGGCACGGTAGTGAAGCGCCCGATATTCGAAAGCGAGTCGCGGATGCTCGAGCGAGCGCTCACCGGGGTTGCGCCCAGAGCCTTGGCCAGCAGCACGAGCGACACCTGTGAGACCGGGGGTGCAAGATCAGTCGCTTCAGGAGGCGGGCGCTGTGGCAAAGGTGCCGCCGGGGGAGCGCACCTCATGGTGCAGGCCGGGGAAGCAGGCAATGGCGAGGGCGTCGTAGAGCCCGGCGTTGATGAGCTCCTGCGGCGGCGGGGAAGGGGGGCATGGAGCGGGCGGGACATAAAAGATCGACCGCTGATCGGCAGCGTTCCTGCGGCGTGGTCTCAAAAAACTTGGCGAACTCACAGCCGCCGCGGTCGAGGTCGTTCTCGTGCGCCATGACGATCTTCAGCCTGTCCTGGCGCGCCTGCTTGACCTGCTCGGCCAGCCGCTCGTCGGACCAGGTGTCGGCGTTCAGATAGAGAAGCATGTGCGTGGCGTCGCCCGCCTCCTCGGCGGTGGAGACGGTGAGGCCGGAGAAATTGGTGGCGAGCTCGCTGGCCAGCTCGTCTGCGCCCTCATCGAACGGCGAGGCCCAGAGCACGACGGACTTGGAGAAGGAGATCGGCTGGCCCTGGACCTCGCCCGGGATGAAGAGCGGGAGGGAGGTCAGGTTCAGGTAGTGTGGCGAGCAGAGGAGGAGCGCCTGAGGGTAGGTGCGAGGGGGCGGCGGTCAAGGTCGAGGCGACGGCAGAACAGCTGCAGGGAGTTGTCCGTGGCGGCACCTCGGAGATGATCTTAAGCGAGACACGCTGATACTCGTCGATGCGGTGCCACGTCGTCTGCGCCCACCCACTGTCAAAGATCTCCGGCTGGAGGACCTCCGGGCACTGTGCTCGCAACTCCTGCAGTCGTGCAGCGACGGTGTGCGTGAGTGAGTGCTGGCGTGCGGCGGCGGCGGCGACACCGCCCCTCAGAGCCGTGTGTGGCGAGAGCAATCCCCGCAGGGTCAGAGCTGGGGGTGGGCGGGGAGCGCCTGCAGCGTCCCGCCGCCCTTGGCCGGATCCGCCTCTTGCACGAGGACGAGCGGCTTGCTCTTCTCGAGCGACGTCCGAATCTCGCGCAGGCAGTTCTGCAGGCAAGGAGCGCACGAGTAGTCGTGGGCGACACAGCGAGGCACTCTCGGAAAGGGAGGGGCTGGGGGAGTGCCTTCGAGCGGAAGTAGCCCTTCGACAGGAAGAAGAGCATGACCTGCGTGCGGTCAACGTAATCCTCCAGCGACCCGATGTCCTTCAAATCGTCCACATCGAGGAAGATCTTGATGCCGGGGATCAAGAGCTTAAGCTCATTCTTGATGACCGCGACGGCGTCTTGGCCGGTGGACCTATTCGCGGAGTGGCGGGTCGTTCTGGCGGGTTCTCCTACGCCGCCTCTCCCTCTGACCACAGGACTGACCAGATGTGCGAGAGGAAGAGGTGCCACGTGAGGCCTTCCACCAGAGCCAGCTCGGGGGGCTGCTTGGTTAAGACGAGGCGAATCGTGGGGACCTTGGCAAGGCGGCGGATGGCGATGATGGTACCCACGAGGAAGATCAGGAGCGCAGCCGCAGCAAGGACGAGCATCCAGTTCACCAGTCCATTCTCAGACCTGAAGCCGAGGACGGCGGAGGCCGACTGCCCCGGCTCGTCGCCGGGGAATCGCAACTCGATGTTGAGGAAGATGGTGGTCCAGCTGGCACCGAGGAAGAGGAGGAGGAGGACGAGGCTGGTGGCCTGCAGTGCGAGCCGCGTCCGTTGGGCTCAGAGTGACTGCAGTGGGAAGGGCGTGTGTGGGGTGGGTGATGGACTGGCCACGATCCAAGCGTGTGCTGAGAGCTGCAGCACAAGCAAGCGCAAAGGGCGTGTGGGATTGGGCGAAGGGCGCACCACGGCGAGGATGTTGTCCCCGAACCGCTTGTAGGGCTGGACCAGGGCGATCACGACGGCGTAGCACGAACACACGAGCACCGCCACGACGAGACGAACAAAGGAGTCCTCCTCCTCGGCAACCAGCAGCACGAAGCCCGTCAGAAAGAGCTTGCGGGCCAGATCGGCCGCCTCCCACCAGTACCAGTTCCTTTTGTACTCCCGGTGAAGGAAGGCGGTGGCCTTCGTCAGCGCGTTCGGCGACTTGGCCTGCAGCGGCTTGTAGCATGCGAGAAGAAGGGCCGAGTAGAGGACTAGCGAGCCGACCGGCCAGATGACGACGAAGCCGGTGGCGAGTCTCGTGATGGAGTCGTGCTCGTCGGTGCCGCACTCGACGCTCGCGTCCTGCCGCATGTACTCGACCAGAGCGAGCGTCTCGCCCGGCGCAGAGGTGGTGTAGCCCTGCGCACGCACATCGACAGCTAAGGGTTTTGGGGGGGGGGGGGGGGGGGCGGGTTTTTTTTTTTTGGGTTAGGACCCGGGAAACACCCCCGGGCCAAAATCGGGGCGCTCCCCAAAGGGCCGAAAAGAAAGAATTGGCCCCGAACCCCCCCCCCCCTGAGGTCGAGGAGGCCGAGCGCCACCTCTGCAGGCCATGAAAAGACCGCCGCATCGTCAGTTTCGGCCAGCGCCGTCGGTGGCTCCGCAGCCCCTCGCCGAGCACGCCGCCAGCGAGCACAGAGCCGCAAGACAATGCCAGCAAAGAGGAGCAGTGCGATGACGCCGATGGGAGAGATCGCGACGGCGACGAGCCGGGACTTGTGCGGCAGGCACTGCACCGGCAGCACGACGCCCGACCAGTCGATGAAGACGGCTTCGGCCAGCGCCTCCGTCCAGCCCGTGTACCGTTCCGGCAGCCGCGCCGAGTAGGTGGTGGAGAGGACGAGGCAGACCTGGTAGAAGCCAAACAAGATCTTGAACTTGGGGATGAGGCCGATTTTGTAAATCGCGTCGCCGGTGCGGTCGGCGATGCGCAAGGGAAGTCCGATGAAGCGCTCCTTCCTCCACTCGGTTTGCCCGCGCTGAACTGAGTACGCCAACGCCACGAGGCCAAACGCGACGCAGAGGCCGAGGGCGGTGCCCGCCATGCGCCCCGCCGCCGTGCCGACAGCGACGCACTCGTTGCAGGCGGCGCCGTCGGCGTCCAGGTAGTGGTTCGGCTCGCGGCAGAGCTGGCACTCGGGGCCGGCGAAGGCGTCTGCGCAGTAGTCCAAGCCGGCCTCCTGCACCCTCCGACCGCTAGCCTCTCCCGGATCAACATTGCCGACACACCGCGCCTGGCCCGCCTGGCCATCCCCTCCAAAGGCGCGGCACGCCGTCAGCACGGCGGAGGAGGGGCTGGCGCGCCAGTAGCCGGTTGGGACGCCGAGGGTCGCGAGCGAGGTGTCGTCCGAGCACTCTGCGTTTGGCGGGCATGGCTTGCAGTAGTCGGTCGGGGAGGAGAAGATGTCGGCCGGGTCGGCGCTCTGGAGCAGGTAGAAGCCCTTCTGGCAGATGGAGCAGATGACGGCGCCGCGCTCACTACTGAGGGGGTGGGGGCAAGGGACGCACTGGCCCTGGCCGGAGTTGGCGGCGTAAGTGCCTGCAGCGCACTCGCTGCACGACTCGCTGCCGGCGCTGGAAGATGTGCCAGGCTCACACCGCTCGCACTTGGCGAGTCCAGGCGTGGCGGCGACGGAGCCCGGCGAGCACTCCGCCGGCGGCGCAGCCCCGCCGCCGCACGACGAGCCCGCCGGACAGTCGAAACAGTCGGGCAAGCCGTCGCCGTCCGTGACGTTGGCGTATGTACCCGGCTCGCACGCCGCGGGCAGTTCGAGCGACGCGCCGACCGGGCAGAAGCTGCCAAGCCCGCACCGGACGCAGCCGGCAGCACCGATGGCGTTCTGGTAGGATCCCGCCTTGCACGGCTCGCACTCGGCGTTGCGCGAGCCGGATGCGAATGTGCCGGCGCGGCAAGCCATGGGAGTCGCGCTGCCAGTGGTGCAAGCGTGGCCCAAAGGGCAGTCCATGCAGCCGCCCGCCGAGTCAAGATTCGTCTTGTTCGAGTAGCTGCCAGCCTCGCACGGCAGCGCCGCCGCCGCGCCCGGCTCGCAGAAGCTGCCTTGCTTGCACGGCTTGCACTCCGTCTTGCCGCCCATGTCCTGGTACGTGCCGCCGGCGCAGGGCGTGCACTCGCCCTGCCTGGTCTCGTTCGTGTACGACCCCTTGGCGCACGCCGTCTGCTCGGTGGAGCCGGTGGTGGCGAAGTGGCCCGGCGAGGCGTCGGTGCACTCGCTCGCGGCGGAGAGGTTGGTGGCGCGCGAGTAGCTGCCAGCCTCGCACGGCAGCGCCGCCGACGCGCCAACAGCGCAGTAGCCGCCCGCCTCGCACGGCTTGCACGACATCTGCGCCTCCGCGTCCTGGTACGTGCCGCCGGCGCAGGGCGTGCACTCGCCCTGCCTGGTCTCGTTCGTGTACGACCCCTTGGCGCACGCCGTCTGCTCGGTGGAGCCGGTGGTGGCGAAGTGGCCCGGCGAGGCGTCGGTGCACTCGCTCGCGGCGGAGAGGTTGGTGGCGCGCGAGTAGCTGCCAGCCTCGCACGGCAGCGCCGCCGCCGCGCCAACAGCGCAGTAGCCGCCCGCCTCGCACGGCTTGCACGCCGTCTGCGCCTCCGCGTCCTGGTACGTGCCGCCGGAACAGGGCGTGCACTCGCCCTGCTTGGCCGCGTCCGTGTACGACCCCTTGTCGCACGCCGTCTGCTGCGTGGAGCCGGTGGTGGCGAAGTAGCCCGGCGAGGCGTCGGTGCACTCGCTCGCGTCGGAGAGGTTGGTCGCGTTCGAGTAGCTGCCCGCAACGCAAGGCAGCGGCGCCGACGCGCCCTCGGCGCAGTAGCTGCCCGCCTCGCAAGCGCGACAGGATGTCGCGCCCGTGTCGTTCTGGTAGGTCCCGCCCGCGCACTTGTCGCATGCCTCCATCCGCTCGGCCGGCGCGATCGTGCCCGCCGCGCACTGCGTCGGACGCGCGGCGCCGCCGCCGCACGACGAGCCCGCCGGACAGTCGAAGCAGTCGGGCAAGCCGTCGTCGTCAGTGGCATTGGCGTATGTACCCGGCTCGCACGTCGCGGGCAGCTCGAGGGACGCGCCGACCGGGCAGAAGCTGCCAAGCCCGCACGCGACGCAGCCGGCAGCACCAGTGGCGTTCTGGTAGGATCCCGCCTTGCACGGCTCGCACTCGGCGTTGTTCGAGCCGGAAGCGAAGGTGCCGGAGCGGCACGCCACAGGAGCCACGCTGCCGGTGGTGCAGAAGTGGCCCTCTGGGCAGTCCTCGCAGCCGCCCGCCGAGTCGAGGTTCAACTTGTCCGAGTAGGTACCCGCGCCGCAAGGCAGCGGCGCCGCCGCGCCCTTGGCGCAGTAGCTGCCCTGCTCGCAGTCGCGGCAGGACGTCGCGCCCGTGTCGTTCTGGTAGCTCCCGCCAGCGCACGGCTCGCACTCGGAGAGGCCGCCCGTGGCGGCGTAGCTGCCCTTGGCGCACGCCGTCTGCTGCGTCGAGCCCGTGGTGGCGAAGTGGCCCGGCGAGGCGTCGGTGCAATCGCTCGCGTCGGTGAGGTTGGTGGCGTTCGAGTACGATCCAGCGGGGCAGGGAAGGGGCACGCTCGTCCCCTTTGGGCAGTGATGACCCGCATCGCAGGGCAGCGCCTCATAGGTTGCCTCTGCGGGGCATTGGGAGCCTGCGGGACAGCGGCCGGCGCAGCTGCTGCTCGACTGGTACTTTGGGTCGGCCGAGCCGAGGAGGCCGGCGGCGCAGGCAAAAGGGAAGTCCTCGTCGACGGGCAACAGCGGTAGCTGGTAGATGCTCGCTCCGAGGAGGGAGGAGTCGTCCACCCAGTTGCACGGCTGTACGTTGGTCGGCTTCTGGCAGTACCACGGGCCGACGTTGTTCTGAACGACGAGGTTGAGCGCGCAGTCTTCGCGGTGCTCGAGGCAAGCCTTTGCCTTATCCCGCTCCCCGACGAGGCTCGGATCGTAAGGGCACGCCTCCCGGTACACCTCGCAGCGCGCGTTCGGCAGCCAGCGACCGGCTGGGGCGGGGAGGGTGTAGGAGACCTCGCCAGCGAGTAGGAAGATTGAGCTCCCCGCCGGTGCAGTGCAGCCGCTGATGAGGGTGCCGTCGCTAAGGGAGGTGCGCCCTCCCGCCGAGTAGAGGCCGCCGCCAGACTCTGAGGCGATGCAGTTGGAGATGGTTGAGCGGGCCAGGCTGGCTCGTGAGCCTGAGTTCACGTACACTGCGCCGCCTCGCGTGGCAGTGCAGCCGGAGATGTTGGAGTCGGTCACGTGAGTGTTGCTGTCATCCGCGTAGACGACGCCGCCGAACTGCGGTTGCGAGGAGAGATAGCGGGGTGAGGCAGCCCGTGGCCCCTCTCTATCTCTCGCCCCGCTGCCGTACGCCGCTGCAAGCGGCTAGCTCTACGCGGCGCACTCGAGCAGAGCAGCCCGACACGGTCGAGCCGATTATCGAGACCGCACCGCTGCCATCCGCGTAGATGACGCCGCCCCCGCCGTACTGCGGTTGCGAGGAGAGATAGCGGGGTGAGGCAGCCCGTGGCCCCTCTCTATCTCTCGCCCCGCTGCCGTACGCCGCTGCAAGCGGCTAGCTCTACGCGGCGCACTCGAGCAGAGCAGCCCGACACGGTCGAGCCGATTATCGAGACCGCGCCGCTGCCCTCCGCGTAGACGACGCCGCCCCCGCCGTCCTGCGGTTGCGAGGAGAGAGCGGGGTGACCCTCTGATCTCTCAGCCCGCTGCCGTGCGGCGCTGCTGGAGTGCGGCTAGCTCTACGCGGCGCACCCCGTACTCGCCAGCCGAGCAATCTCTGACCGTCGAGTCGATGATCTCGACGTCGCCTGCGCCGTAAGCGTGCACAACGCCGCCGCCGCCGTCCATCCTCCCGTCCACCCTCCCGTTGACGAGGGTCAGCCCCCGCAGGGTGAGGCTGCAGCCGCCCGAGAGGTAAAAGAGCCCGGTCTGTCCCCGGCCGTCGAGCGTCGCGCCCTCGCCGCTGCTCGCGACGGTCACATTGATGTTGGAGACGCAGCTGATGCTATGTTGATGTATCTCGCTGCCCAGCTCGAAGTGCGCACCCGGCGGCAGATAGATTGAGGTGCTGGCAGCAACCCCCTCGATCAGGGAGCGGAGCTCGTTCTCGGTTTCCGCGACGACATCGAAGCCGGGGGAGACCGGCGGGGGCGGAGGAGGCGGGGGCGATGATGGCGGTGAAGCCGGTGAAGGCGGCCGGGTCGCCCAGCAGATCTGACGGCAGAGGGAGGTGGGCATCAGAGAGGAGAAAGAAGGGGAGCGAGAGGGACCAGGGGCGCGCCTTCCAGCCCGGCCCGACTATGTAGCCATTCGAGAACCACTCGATGACGCCGTCCACCGCCACCGCGCCACTCGGCCCCGAGGTGCCGCAGTACTTAACGCCGTTGACGGTGAGATAGTCACAACCGCAGCTGCCGCATTGACGGCAGAGAATCTCTGCGCAGAGGGTTCCATCCACATCAAAGCCGATCACCTCCAGCTCGACCGGCGGCACGCCGCTGATGGTACACGCCTCGTTGATGCCGTAGCTGTTCGGGTAGTTTGGCGATGTGGCGCACGAGCCGCCGTCGGTGAGCGAGCACGGGCCGGTGATGAAGTAGCCGCCAGGGAGGAGCGGCGGCGGCGGGATGGGAGGCGGCGAAGACGGCGAAGGCGGCGGTGAAGGTGGTGAAGGTGGTAACGATGGCGGTGGAGTTGGTGCCATTTGAGGCGGGTGCGGCAGGTGCGGCGAGCAATCAATGCCACCAAAGTAATTAATGCAATCTTCAGCGTTCGGTGGTCCGCCATAATCCCAAAGAACGTAGGGATAGCACCCATAAGGTGTCTTGCACGCGACGCATTCGCCACATGCATTCTGCAGTGACGGCGCTGCTGTGGTCTCGAGGTCGGAGGTCTCTTGTGGGATCGGTATTGAGTTCACCATGTATGCCTACAGGTGAATATGCCATCGTCAGGGTGTGAATACGGTGTGTGAGTGTCAGAGCATCGCGTGAATCAGGGGCTGCGAGTACAAACATCCGCAACGTGTCTATGCTTCTACGCGCGTATGCCTCGTCATCGAGTTCGGCCGGCGTGAATGACTTTGCGAACGTTGCGGGAGGCGATGTCGGCCACGGGGATTCGTACCGCTGCGAGGAGAGAAGCGCGGAGGTGGCAGAGTACGAGGAGAGCGCAAACGCGGTTCCGAGGCAGAGCAGCGCGAGGATGCCAAAGAGGCGGAGCAAGTAGGACGGGCAGAACTTGGGCCAAGAGAACCAGCCGGAGGCAGAGACGGAGCCCTCCGGCGTGGTAATCGTGGTCGTCTCGACGTTGGCCGTCGCGCCCTGAACAGGAGGGCGCGAGACTGGCGGTTGAGCGGCGAGCGGGGGAGGAGGCCGCATGTATGCAGGCGGCGAGCACCGAGTCTGTGGTCGACGGCGTGGAGCCGCCGGTCGCCTTGCCGTTGCCACCGAGGATGCCCTCGTTGCCGTCCGTTCCGAGCAGGCATCCGAACCCGTTGCTGCCGCCGACCGGGGTGCTCTTGGTGCGGACGATCGGGGCGGACGCGCCCTTGCGCCCGTTCTTGCGGCGCGTCTTGCGGCGCGGGTTCGACGGGGTGGTCCAGTCGGCGATGCCCTGCGCGCGCGCAAACGGTGGGTGCGTCATAGTTGGGGCTCCGCGTGTGCAAGCGTGCGAGGCGCACCGAAGGGGCGGGCTCCTCCGCTGGAAACTCCTTGATCGACGGCAGCGGCGCGCCGCCGGCGGTGACCGGCTTGAAAGCCGGCGCGTCTTCGGTGACCGGCTTGAGAGCCGGCGCTTCTTTGGTGCCGTTGGGGGACGTCGGCGGGTCAAGCTTGGACCAGAAAACGGCGCTCGGCGCGTGGGCGGAGGACATGGCCTTGGCCTTGTCCGAGTCGACCTTGTCCGCGGCGGGGTCCTTTTCCGCGGCCGGGTCCTTCTTGAGGGTGCTCTCGTCGAGGGAGGCCTCCGCGCCAGACTTGGCCTCGGGGACGCCCTTCACGACGTCATTCTTGTCGCACGCCTTGAGGGGGAATGGGGAGCGTGCTGGAAGGAGAGTGGAGATCTGCGACACGCGCACACACGCACCGCCTTGGCTCCGAGGGGCGGCGCGGAGAAGACGTCGGCCGGCATGATGCCGACCTTCCCTGCCGTCTTGTTCTCTGCCATGATGTTGATCGAGTTCACTCGTACCTATGAAGGGGGCGGTGGATTGGGTGGGGAGGTGCAGTGCCGGCGGTGGGGAGGGTGGGAGGTGGGTTGAAGCCGCATGACGGCGCGGCGGCGGCGGTGGCGGCGGCGGTGTGGCGGGCGCCGGCGGCGAGGGCGGTGCCGTGGCGAGGGCGTGGAGACGAGGCCGGCAGCAACGGGCGGCGGCGACGGCGGGGGACGGGGCGGCTGGAGAGTGAGGTGCGATGCAGCCGCGCACGGCATAGGCTGGCCGATGGCAGCGAGGAAGGCAGGCAGGGCGGATGGGGGCGAGCCTCGTTGGCGACGCCGGCGGCGCAGTCCTTCTTCTCCGCCTTGGTCGGCGCCTTGTTCTTCTCGTTCTTGGCCTCGTGCTGCGCCTGAGGCGCGCGGGCTTCGGTCATGAGCGAGGATGGCGGGCGCGTGTGAGGCGCGGCGGTGAGAGCGGCGGCGAGAGCGGCGGCGGCGAGGGCGGCGGCGGCGGCGTAAAGGCGGGGTCGGGAGGTGGCCAACCGAGCGGACAAGCGCCATGCAATCCACGGCAGGCTCGGCGACGGCGGACTTGGTGGCGGACTCCTCGGCGGCGGCGGACTTGGTGGCGGAGGACTCCTCGGCGACGGCGGACTTGGTGGCGGACTCCTCGGCGGCGGACTTGGTGGCGGCCTCCTCGGCGGCGGCGGACTTGGTGGCGGAGGACTCCTCGGCGGCAGCAGACTTGTTGTCGGACTCCTCGGTGGCGGCGGACTTGGTGGCGGAGGACTCCTCGGCTGCGGCAGACTTGGTGGCGGACTCCTCGGCGACCACGGCCTCAGTGGCGGACTCCTCGGCGGCGGCCTCCTCGGTGGCTGCCTCCTCGGACTCCTCCTCGGTGGCGGACTTGGCGGCGGCCTCCTCGGTGGTCGCCTTCTTGGTGGCCGCCTCCTCGGCGGTCGCCTCCTCGGTGGCCGACTCGGCGTCCTCCTCGGCGGCGGCGGACTTGGCGGCGAGCTCCTCGGCGGCGGCGGACTTGATGCCGCACGCCTGGGTGAGGGGAGAACACGCAAGTGTGCGGAGACAGGGAGACCGTAGAGATGATGACAATCCTGGCGTGCGCACACTCACCTCGGCTCCGAGGTGCGACGGCGGCGACGACAAGTAGATCTCGTCCACATCGCCGTCGGGCTTGGCCGTGTCCACTGCGGGCTTGGGCGCGGCCTTGACGTCGTCCTTGACGCCGCACGCCTGTGGGCGAGAGCGGACGCAGCTGTTCGGAGACGGGGAGATTGCACATAAAGTGCTCTTGGCGTGCGCACACTCACCTCGGCTCCGAGGAGCGAAGGCGACAGCGACGTGATGCCGACAGGAGCCGTCGGCGCAGACTCGGACGGGACGTCATTGCCGTTGCCGATGACGTCATTGAGCGACGCGGGCTCGCTCTCGCCGTCGTGCTTGCCTCCGGCAGAGTCGATGACGGACAAGGGCGGTGACGGAAGTGGCGGGCACGAGGTTTTGTCGACGGTGAACGTGAGGCGCCGCGAGGTCTCGGCGCCGGCGAACGATGCGCCTACCGACGCCGCAAACACGACGCCGACGTACTCGAGCGAAGCGGGCTCGCCCTCGGACGGGATGACGTCCTCGAGCGAAGCGGGCTCGCCCGACGGGATGACGGACGGGATGACGTCCTCGAGCGAAGCGGGCTTGCCCTCGGACGGGATGCCGGCGGCCTCGCCTCCGGCAGCGTTGACGGTCGTGTTGCCCGCCAGCGACGCCTGTGTCAGCCAGAAG
The DNA here is from genome assembly GCF_000372725.1 of Emiliania huxleyi CCMP1516. Taxonomy (NCBI): domain Eukaryota; phylum Haptophyta; order Isochrysidales; family Noelaerhabdaceae; genus Emiliania; species Emiliania huxleyi. Next base: position 134,721 of record NW_005201392.1, on the reverse strand, counting down.
GCCAGAGGATACGTCTTGCAGGTGGGAGCGCATTGTCACGTGCGCGCAAGCACAAGCCTGCTTGTCAGCAAGCGGCGGCGGCGGAGGAGAGAGCTTGAGCACGAGCTTGTCACCGGCGGCCGGCACCAGCTCGCGTTTGAGCTTGTCGAGCATGTTGATCGAGTTCCTGCAGCGCGCGGGGGTATGCACGCCAAAGAGAGTCAATAGATGCAGCTCATGGAGAAGGCTGTGTGACGGGTTCATGTGAAGGCTGTGTGAAGGACAACGTGTGGAAGTAAAGTGCTACTGGTTGGAGTTAGTGGAGACTGTGCAGAGCACCACTATTATTACTGGTCACTGGAGACTGTGCAGAGCACTCCTATTATGACTGGGGACTGGAGACAGTGCAGAGCCACTAGACTGTGCAGAGCACCATTATTATTACTGATTACTGGAGACTGTGCAGAGCACTCCTATTATGACTGAGGACTGGAGCCTGTGCAGAGCACTCGTGTATGACTGGTTACTGGAGACTGCAGAGCACTACTATTATTACTGGGGACTGGAGACTTGTGCGGAACACTCGGCGAACGGAGAGGTCAGCACCTACGGGATCATGACCATGTGAAAGAGGGTCAAAAACTGCTATGGAGATGTCCAGGGGGTATATGGGGTATATGGGCGTATATGGGCGTATATGGGGGTATATGGGGAGGAAGGAGAATATCTCGAGGAATCTCCGAGAATTGGATCAATCGTCGCAATCTCCACCCCGCCGCCCCCCCTCCTCCCCCCCCACCCCCTCCCCCCCACCCCCCCCACGCCCTCCCCTCCCCTTCGAGCCTCGCCTACACAGACAAAAAGAAATCGACCGCGCGACCCGTGGTGGTTTGCTAATGA
>NW_005201392.1:128344-133742 GCF_000372725.1 Emiliania huxleyi CCMP1516 | reverse complement strand
TCTCCCCCCCAACCCATTCCCCCCAAGCCCCCAAAGGCTTCAACCTCCATTAGAGGCTTCCCCACCAAAGCAAAAAAAAATTCCCCCCCCCCCCCCGGGGTGTTTTCTAAAAAAAGCCAAAGCCCTTCCCAAAAAAAAAAAAGGGGGGTTCAACCCGGTTTCCTCCCCCCCGAGTAACCCCCCCCCCCCCCCCCCAGGCCTTCCCCTCCTTCCCTTTGGAGCTTGGCCTACACAGACAAAAAGAAATCGCCCGTCACGCGTGGTGGTTTGCTAATGAAGGCAGAGGCGATGCTCAAAGAGAGAGAGAGAGAGAGGGTCGACCCAGGTCACTCCCCCCCCCAGTCCCCCCCCCCCTCCCCCCCCCCACGCCCTCCCCTCCCCTTCGAGCCTCGCCTCCACAGACAAAAAGAAATCGACCGTGACGCGTGGTGGTTTGCTATGGCAGAGGCCATGCTCAAAGAGAGAGAGAGAGAGAGAGGGTCGAGCCAGGTCACTGCCACACCTACGGGCAGCACGCCTCGGCGTTAGCATCGCGACGACCGGCACACTCTCTCGTGTCCTCGGCGCTAGGACTGGAGCCGGGCAGCGATTGGCAAGCGAGCGGGCTGCGTCGCTCTCTCGCCGGAAAAGAGTGGGGGCAATCGGGCGGGTTCGCTCGGTGGAAGGGTGGGGAACGAGTGGCAGCGGCCGCGTCTCGCGGCTCCCCGATGGCAGCAGCCTCACCTGCGAACGGGAGGTGGCAGGGATTGTGAGGCCGAGGGGGGCGTAGCCGCTCGGGCGCCAAATCGAAGCGCATCGCATGGTGGGAGCGGAGAGGGAGCGGCGGGTTGCGTGAGCAGGAGGCGTCGCGCCGCTCGGGCGTGCAGCTCCCCGCGGCCATATGTGCGTCGACGCGGCGGGGCAAGCGCGAGCGGAACGGGAAAGGCGAGGGTTGGACCTGTGGCGAAGTACACAGGGAAGCCAGCCGAACGCCCTGCCTCGATCAAAAAGAGCGCCTTCGGCACTACTCTCTCGAGGTCTCGCGGATCTTATAAATCAGCCGAACGGCCAAGGGCAACCCCGCAAGACTAACTACTAAAACAAAGACGGGCGCTGGCAAGTAGCTAGCCCGGTCGAACACTGCCCAAACAAATAAATTCCCCTTTGAGCTGAGAGGTCAGGTGTGTACTTTTTTTGCTTGGGCGGACCTGATGACGGGGTAGGTAGGGTAGGTCTGGGCCCTCCCATTTTCACAGCAGAAAAAGAAATTTTCCGCGGAAATCACGATGTCAACCCTCCCCAAATGGGTGATCTGATGCTGGTAGGGCTTGAGAGTGGCCTGCCATGTCACAAGAATTCACAGCCCGAGGTGTGAAGAGACGCCGTTCACAGGTATGGCGGGCCGCGGGTGCTCTCGCGCCTACGGAACAGAGAGACAGGACAAGTCTGTCTCTCTCGTCTTTGGTGTTCCCGTCGCCCCCCGGTCCCTGTGTGCATTATCTCCCCCTATCTCCCCCTATCTCCCCCTATCCCCCGCCAGTAGCGCCCCCTGTGTGCATTATCTCCCCCTATCTCCCCTATCTCCCCCTATCTCCCCCTATCTCCCCCTATCTCCCCCTATCCCCCGCCAGTAGCGCCAGTTGGAACACACGTACGTGTGTACTCCGCTTCTAGGCTCCGTGCTGCCAGATACGGGGAGATACGGGGGAAGGGAGATGTTCCGCTTCTAGGGCACGAGATACGGGGAGATATGGGGAGATACGGGGAGATGTTCCGCTTCTAGGCTCCCGCGCCGCCGCCGCCTCACGCGAGCGCGCCTCCTTGAGCAGCTGCACGTCGCGCGCCTAACACACGACAGCCGCGTGAAAAAAGAAACCCGCGCGGCGGCGTGAGCGGCTGCACGTCGGCCGCCTAAGAACAGCCCCCCCCTCAAAAGGAAAGCCAGACGCAAGGCTTTTTGAGCGGCGCCGCACGTCGCGCGCCTTCTCGCGCTCCTCCTTCTTCTTGAGGAAAGCCAGACGCAAGGCTTTTTGAGCGGCGCCGCACGTCGCGCGCCTTCTCGCGCTCCTCCTTCTTCTTGAGGCCATTCTCGAGGTAGTAGAGCCGCACCACCGACGCCATGTTCTTTGTCCTGACGGCGTCATGCACCGCGCGCAAGTCCTACAGACAGAAGCCCGCGTAAAAAAGAAAAAAAATGCGGCAGTGACGGCGTCATGCACCGCGCGAAAGTCCTACAGACAGAAGCCCGCGTCGAAAAAAAAACGAGGCCGCAGTGACGGGGTCAGGCACGGCGCGTCCTTCTTGTGCTTGCCGAGCGCAGCGTGGAAGTGCCGCTCCTCCACCTTGAGATGAGGGGGAGATGTGGGAGATATGGGGAGGTGCCGCTCCTGGGGGTGAGTTGACTTTGCCGCAGAGGCCGTCCCTAGCTGTGAACAGCAAAACGGGACAGTATTTTAACTCGATAATGTAGAAAGACCTTGGAGCACTTGGAGTGCAGTTATTAGCCTCACATCCAGGGCCGGGGAGCTAAGAAGCGCACCCAGCGGGCCGGATGATCGGGATCGGGTTACGGGCTAGAGAGCCCTAGCCCCGGGGGTGCGCGTTCGCAGGGCCATAACACGGGTCTCCGAGGGATGGTTCCGTGTACCGGGTTTCCCCTTAACTGCAGAACGCACCCTCTACTCGGAGCTAGTGGACACGACACTAACTACTGATACGAGAATACATACCGCCCCCACGCAACTACTCGAAGATAATCTAAAGATATAAGGGCCTCGCGTTGTCCGGCATTTATGCCCGTGACCCCCAGAACTCGTGATACCCGAGGAGTCTCGAGCTTCGGCTGGCGAACCATCATGCCGCTCTCGGCACCGCAGCAGCGCGAGCGCCGCGCCGCGCCGCGCGCTGCCGAGGCTCAGGACGCGGCTCGCGGGCAGCGCAACCGCCCGGCGCCGAGCCGGTGCTAGGCCGCCTCCGCTGCGCCTGCTTCCTTGCGCGCCGCTGGACGTCGGCCGAGAAGACCGCTTCCCTCTGGGGACCCGACTCCGCGGAGATCGCGCGCGCGTCGTGAGTGGCGGCGCGCGCGCGATCTCCGTTCCCGGGCACGCCGGTCGCAGTGGCATGGGCTCCCAGGCTCAAAAGCGCTCCCGTCAACAGCGAGCGAGCGCCGCCGCTGCTCCTCCTCCCGCCGCCGCTGCTCCTCCTCCCGCCGCCGCTCACCGAGACCCGCCGCCGCCGCCGCCGCCGCCGCCGCCTCGCGCCTCGCCTCCGTCACCGCCGCCCTCCATCTCGCAGCGGCGCGTCCCTCTGATGGCGCGGGCGCCTCGCTCACCGGCGCCTCGCCGCCTCGCCGCCGCCCCCCCCCCTTCTCGCGCCGCTCCGCTCGTGGCCGCCGCCTCCCCTGTCAATCCCGCCGCCTCCCCTGTCATCCCGCCGCCCGCACCACCGCCGCCACCGCCTCGCGCCTCGCCGCCGCCGCCACCGACCGCCCTCCCCTGCGCCGCTGAGCGCGGTGCAGGGGGTGCCCGCTGCGCAGCCTCACCGTAGTGCACTGCGCTCTCCGCGCCCCTGACGATTAGTGAGGAGGTGGTGTTGCACAGCATGGAGCTCGGCGAGCGTTTAGCGAGCCCCTCAGCTAGTACGAGAATACGCAGCTGCGAGACGCCTGTAAACTCCGGGATGGGCGCCCTCCTCACGGTCCCTTTCAGCATGGCGGCGTCATGCTGCGGCTCGCTACTCGCCTCCTGCTGCGGTGCTCTCGCCTGCAAGGCCTGCGGCTGCGCGTGCATCACCACGAGCCGCGCGGCGAGCGTGGCGTACATCCTGCTGCTGTCGCTGTTCGTGCTGTGCGCGCTCGCGTTCGGGAGCGGCGGTGGCGACATCGTCCTCTTCGGCAGCGGGTACAACAGCACCGCGGAGGGCTGGCTCGAGCACATGAAGGAGCAGGCGATGAGCAGCGCGTCTAGCTCGGGTGAGCGCGAGTGCAGCCGTCCCGCCTGCGCGGCGGGGAGAGACGCGGCGGGGAGAGGAGTGAGGGAGAGGCGCGCGGTGTCGCGGAGGAGCCGCGCGAGCTCCGTTCGCAGGCCCTTCCGCCTCCTACACCTCCCCACGACCCCTCCCCCCCACACACACACCTCCCCTGCCACCCCCCCTCACGCAGCCGAGTCCTTTTGGAACGACCGCTTCTGGTGCAAGTCGAGGCGCGCGACACTTCCTAGACACTTCCTAGACACTTCCTAGACACTCCCTAGACACTCCCTAGACACTTCCTTTTGGTGTAAGTCGAGGTCGCGCCCACGGGTGGAGATGGGTGGAGGCGTGGACGGCGTCTCTTCACGGCTGTAGCTGTGAATAGGCACCCGCACGGGTGGATCATCTGCTGCGCCGACGTCTGCGGAGGCGCGACACTTGCGCGACACCTCCGCGACACCTCCGCGACACTTCCGCCCGCCCCCGCCGCACCGCCACCTCCCCGTCCACTCGCCCCATCTCGACCCCTGCGCCTCCTCTCTGTCTCCTCCCTGTCCCCCCCCTGTCTCCTCCCTCCCTTCCTCCTCCCTGCCTCCCTTTTTTTAGAGGACGCCCCATCGGGGGGGGCTACACACAAGCGCCCTTCTGCGTCGGGTCCCGGGCGCCTAGAAAGAAGGCGCCGCCCCTCGCCAGGCGAGTCCCCCATACCCGTAGCCCCGAGCCTGTCGCCAGGCGCCTTCTCCATCTACCGCTTCTCCTTTGTCCTCGCCCTCTTTTTCGGCGCCGCCGCGCCGCGCCACCCCACCCCCCCACCCCGCCCCCGCCACCCCACCTCCCCCCGCCACCCCACCCCCCCTCCCCCGCCACCCCCACCTCGCTACCCCACCCCGCCCCGCTCCCGGGGAAACCCATGCGACGACGGCCCACGCCACGCCCACGACACGCCCACGACACGCCCACGCCACGCCCACGCCACGCCCACGACACGCCCACGACACGTCCACGACACGTCCACGACACGTCCACGACACGTCCACGACACGTCCACGACACGCCCACGACACGTCCACGCCCCTGCAGGCGCCATGGCGCTACTCACCTGCGGCACGACCAAGTTCGGCGCGCGCGCGCACCGCGGCTTCTGGATCGCAAAGATTTGCCTGCTGCTTTCGCTGCTCGTCACGACCCTATTCCTCGACAACAGTGTCCTGCAGGGCTACCGCGAGTTTGCGCGCTACGCGTCCTTCGCCTTTCTGCTGCTGCAGGCCTTGCCCATCTCTCCCCCGTACCCCCCCCCCCATACCTCCCCCATCCCTCCCCGTCCCTCCCCCGCACCTCCCCCATACCTCCCCCGTACCTCCCCCACCTCTCCCCATACCTCCCCCGAACTCCCCCCCAACATACCTCCCCCGACCCCCCCCCAACATACCTCCCCCGTATTATGAAATTC